>NC_092228.1:47338031-47425531 GCF_036320965.1 Panulirus ornatus
GGTTTGATCGAGTAAGTAATAATAGGACAAGAGAGATGTGTGGGAATAAAAAGAGTGTGGTTGAGAGATCGTTCTGAAATGGTCTCGGTCACATGGAGAGAATGAGTGAGGAAAGATTGACCAAGAGGATAAATGTGTCAGAGGTGGAGGGAACGAGAAGTGGGAGACCAAATTGGAGGTGGAAAGATGGAGTGAAAAAGATTTTGAGTGATCGGGGTCTGAACATGCAGGAAGGTGAAAGGCGTGCAAGGAACAGAGTGAATTGGAACGATGTGGTATACCGGGGTCGACGTGCTGTCAATGGATTGAACCAGGGCATGTGAAGCATCTGGGGTAAACCATGGAAAGTTCTGTGGGGCCTGGATGTGGAAAGGGAGCTGTGGTTTTAGTGCATTATTACATGACAGCTAGAGACTGAGTGTGAACAAATGTGGCCTTTGTTGTCTTTCCTAGCGCTACCTCGCACACATGAGGGGGAGGGGGTTGTTATTCCATGTGTGGCGAGGTGGTGATGGGAATGAATAAAGGCAGACAGTATGAATTATGTACATGTGTATATATGTAAATGTCTGTGTGTGTATATATATGTATACATTGAGATGTATAGGTATGTATATTTGCGTGTGTGGACATGTATATACATATGTATGTAGGTGGGTTGGGCCATTCTTTCGTCTGTTTCCTTGCACTACCTCGCTAACGCGGGAGACAGCGACAAAGCAAAATAAATATAATATAATATATATATATATATATATATATATATATATATAAAGTTGTTAGAAGCAGTGAAAAGTTTTTATCGAGGATGTAAGGTATGTGTACATGTAGGAAGAGAGGAAAGTGATTGGTTCTCAGTGAATGTAGGTTTGCGGCAGGGGTCTGTGATGTCTCCATGGTTGTTGAATTTGTTTATGGATGGGGACGTTAGGGAGGTGAATGCAAGAGTTTTGGAAAGAGGGGCAAGTATGCAGTCTGTTGTTTATGAGGAAGCTTGGGAAGTGAGTCAGTTGTTGTTTGCTGATGATACAGCGCTGGTTGATGATTCCTGTGAGAAACTGCAGAAGCTGGTAACTGAGTTTGGTAAAGTGTGTGAAAGAAGAAAGTTGAGAGTAAATGTGAATAAGAGCAAGGTTATTAGGTACAGTAGGGTTGAGGGTCAAGTCAATTGGGAGGTAAGTTTGAATGGAGAAAAACTGGAGAAAGTGAAGTGTTTTAGATATCTGGGAGTGGATTTAGCAGCGGATGGAACCATGGAAACGGAAGTGAATCATAGGGTGGGGGAGGAGGCGAAAGTTCTGGGAGCCTTGAAGAATGTGTGGAAGTCGAGAACATTATCTCGGAGAGCAAAAATGGCTATGTTTGAAGGAATAGTGGTTCCAACAATGTTATATGGTTGTGAGGCGTGGGCTATGGATAGAGTTGTGCAGAAGAGGGTGGATGTGCTGGAAATGAGATGTTTGAGGACAATATGTGGTGTGAGGTGGTTTGATCGAGTAAGTTACAATAGGGTAAGAGAGATGTGTGGTAATAAAAAGAGTGTGGTTGAGAGAGCAGAAGAGGATGTGTTGAAATGGTTTGGTCACATGGAGAGAATGCATGAGGAAAGACTGACCAAGAGGATATATGTGTCAGAGGTGGAGGGAACGAGGAGAAGTGGGAGACCAAATTGGAGGTGGAAAGATGGAGTGAAAAAGATTTTGAGTGATCGGGGCCTGAACATGCAGGAGGGTGAAAGGTGTGCAAGGAATAGAGTGAATTGGAACGATGTGGTATACCGGGGTCAACGTGCTGTCAATGGCTTGACCAGGGCATCTGAAGCGTCTGGGGTAAACCAGGGAAAGTTTTGTGGGGCCTGGATGGGGAAAGGGAGCTGTGGTTTCGGTGCATTATACATGACAGATAGAGACTGAGTGTGAACGAATGTGGCCTTTGTTGTCTTTTCATAGCGCTACCCCGTGCCCATGCGAGAGGAGAGGGTTGTCATTTCATGTGTGGCGAGGTAGCAATGGGACTGAATAAAGGCAGCAAGTATGAACTATGTACATGTGTATATATATATATATATGTCTGTGTATGTATGTATATGTATACGCTGAAATGTATAGGTATGTATATGTGCGTGTGTTGTCGTGTATGTATATACATGTGTATGTGGGTGGGTTGGGCCATTCTTTCATCTGTTTCCTTGCTCTACCTCCCTAACGTGGGAGACAGCAACAAAGTATAATTAATAAGATAATATAAAATATGACCCCTATTAACTCATACATTAGATACCTTTATAGATGAAAGTCTGATTTTCCTAAAAATTCTTGATTCACCCTTCTGTATTCTGGGAAGGAGCAAATTTTGTTCTAAAATCTGTTCTAAAAACAATACAATGAAATCTTACCACTTGGTTCAAAACTCACTGCTGATCCCCTTGTTGACATGACTATGATGATGCTGAAGTAAATCAATTACTGCATTCCATCATGTAATCTAAAGT
Source organism: Panulirus ornatus (assembly GCF_036320965.1). Lineage (NCBI taxonomy): Eukaryota > Metazoa > Arthropoda > Malacostraca > Decapoda > Palinuridae > Panulirus > Panulirus ornatus. The sequence continues at coordinate 47,340,523 of NC_092228.1, forward strand.
CAAATCCAACATTATCAGTTATGTGGTCATATCATGACTCGTAGATTAAGAGAGATTTACATCCTTCCCATCTCTTATCACACCACAGTAAAACAGATACTCTTCTGCTATCTCTTATCACATCATTGGGGAATGCCATTCACCCTGAAAAATAGTAGATGTAATCAGTTCACTCCCTACTAAAATTTTCACCAGAAATCACATAAAATCAAACCCAGTAAAAATTAATCCATTAAATACTATTACATCATCATTATCATTATCAATATTCATAAAAAGATACTTCGAATTAGTCTATATCAATGGTTCCTGAAACCAGGACCATGACCTAAAAGAAGGTCACAAGGATGTTCCATCATGTTGTGGTAAGACATCAGGGGAAAAACTTTATGGCAAAAAATATGAAATATTACTCTTATAATTATGTATTGAAACTGGGAAATTATGGGGAATTACAGAAATACTGACAAAAGTAAAATGGGTGCCAGTAAAGCTTCCATATATAATTGACACTGGTTCAAGTCAATCATGTCTAATACTAGTACTGGTACTGCATGTCACCCAACAAGAATGTGAAGCTTGATGCTCATCCCTCAGCACCAATTTTGCCATACCCGAGGATTCAATTCATACTGGAGAAGATTGAGATCTTAGTTACTTAAAAACAAAGTAAGTTTTTGCCTGCATCTTACTCATTAAAGCAGTGAAGATGACATACTGATGTGGAGCTGTGCCTGTTCAAAGGATGTATGAAAAGTTGTGCTTTTCATTTTGCATGATTAAAAAGTCTCTGATACATTTTGATTTAGTTATTCAAATTGATTCAGAGCAAATGAAACTATTAACACTAGATATCAAAATAAGCAATTAACCTGAAACCCTGGGTCATCAAGACATGACACTTCTTGAAGTTGTTTTGTTCTACGAGGTTCTCATCCGTTTACAACCATGTAGGTCCCTGTACCTTCAGTTCTTGTTCACACACTACTAAGGGTAGGTGTGTCTATCTGTATTCCTATTCCTTTTTTGTGTTTTTACGGTTTGGGTCCGATACACCCATGGATAGTGATAGTGTAGGAGATAAATAACAAATAAGAAATGGCCTACAGATCTTGGTAATGTAGTGAAGCTCTATCTGTAAGCAGGAACCTGGTGGTGTGGAGAATAAATATCTCAAATAAGAGAATGAGTGAGGAAAGGTTGATAAAGAAGATATATGAGCCAGAGGTGGAGGGAACAAAGTGAAGCAGGAGACCAAACTGGAGGTGGAAGGATGGAGTGAAAGAGATTTTGAGGGATCAGGGCCTGAACATACAGGAAGGTGAAAGGCATGCAAGGAATAGTGAATTGGAACGACGTGGTATACCAGGGTCGACATGCTATCAATGACTGAACCAGGGCATGTGAAATGTTTGGGATAAACCATGGAAAGGTCTGTGGGGCCTGGATGTGGATAGGGAGCTGTGGTTTTGGTGCATAACAAATGAAAGCTAGAGACTGAGCGTAAACAAATGTGGCCTTTTTTTTTTTTTTTTTGTCTGTTTTCCTGCCACTACCTTGCGGATGCAGGGGCTAGCGATGCTGTTTCCTGAGGGGCAGGGTGGTGCCTGGAGTGGACTGAAGGCAAGCAAGTATGAATATGTACATGTGTATATATGTATATGTCTGTGTATGTGTATATGTTGATATGATATGTATGTACATGCATGTGTATGGGCATTTATATATACATATGAGTGTATGAGTGGATGGGTCATTCTTTGTCTGTTTTCTGGTACTACCTCACTGAAAGGGGAAATGGCCATCAAAAATAATCAGTATAAATGAATTTTTAGTTCTTATAATGTTTTTCATGCTAATAAGAGTAATAACTTTTTTTCATAACAATTTTCAAAGTATTTTGCTTTTTTACAATAAACTCTTCCACATATGTTTTTTCTATGTTTATATCTTAATTAAATAAAGTAAAACTTAAAGTTCATGTATATTTTTTTGTTTTCAATACATTGCAATTAGAACATTATTCTTTTAATTTTTCCTCACCAGGTCTGTTGGACCCAGGTGTAGTGTATTGTTCCTAATGTGTGACGATGGTGTCCTAAGTTAATACTACTTATATCTGCCTTTTGGGTTACCAGACCAGGAAATAATTGTATTAAGGGTCACAATAAAAAATGCCTGGGAAATGCTGGTCCATAGGGATTGTCTCTAAGACTCAACTTGCATGTGGGTGTAGTTATATATATATCAAGGACACATCCATCTGCTTCTTGACTGTTTTTTTCCATGAGAATACAATTCGTGCTTATCAATAAACATGGTGTGAAATCTAGTACATTTTCTCTACTACTTTAATAATCAGTGTTGGTATACCATGTTCTGTCTTCCATCCCCTTAGTATATTGTATATCCCCCCCAACCATGTATTCAAATCTCAAGTTGCCAGTCTAAATTTCTTGGACAATCTTTAAATATGAAGGATGACATACTATAAAGGTCACATGATTTATATGAGTATAGACCCTTCATGAGCCAATCTATACCTCAATCTTTCCATCATCTTGTTTATTGTTTTTCTTTTTATACTTTGTCGCTGTCTCCCGCGTTAGTGAGGAAGCGCAAGGAAAAAGATGAAAGAATGGCCCAACCCATACACATGTATATACATACACGCCCACACACGCACATATACATACCTATACATTTCAACGTATACATACATATACATACACAGACAAATACACATATACCCATGTACATATTCATACTTGCTGCCCTCAGCCATTCCCGTCACCACCTCGCCACACATGAAATGGCACCCCCCCTCCCCCGCACGTGTGTGAGGTAGCGCTAGGAAAAGACAACAAAGGCCACATTCGTTCACAGTCTCTAGCTGTCATGTGTAATGCACTGAAACCACAGCTCCCTTTCCACGTCTAGGCTCCACAAAACTTTCCATGGTTTATCCCAGACACTTCACATGCCCTGGTTCAATCCACTGACAGCACATTGACCCCAGTATACCACATCGTTCCAGTTCACTCTATTCCTTGCACGCCTTTCACCCTCCTGCATGTTCACACCCTGATTGCTGAAAATCTTTTTCACTACATCCTTCCACCTCCAATTTGGTCTCCCACTTCTCCTCATTCCCTCCATCTGACACATATATCCTCTTTGTCAATCTTTCCTCACTCATTCTCTCCATATGACCAAACCATTTCAATGTACCCTCTTCGGCTCCCTCAAACACACTCTTTTTATTACCACACCTCTCATACCTTTACCCTTGAGCTTCGTTTCACTCAGAGCCAAAACATCCAGGTTCCTTTCCTCAAACATACTACCTATCTCTCCTTTTTTCACATCTTGGTTACATCCACACACATTTAGGCACCCCAATCTGAGCCTTCGAGGAGGATGAGCACTCCCGGCGTGACTCCTTCTTCTGTTTCCCATTTTAGAAAGTTAAAAAAAAAAAAAATACAAAGAGGGGAGGATTTCTGGCCCCCCCCCCCGGAGGAGTGGTTTGGGAATGTCTTGGGAGTAAAGTCAGGGGTTAGTGAGAAGACAAGAGCAAGGGAAGGAGGAGCAATACTCCTGAAACAGGAGTTGTGGGAGTATGTGATAGAATGTAAGAAAGTAAATTCTCCGATTAATATGGGTAAAACTGAAAGTTGATGGAGAGAGATGGGTGATTATTGGTGCATATGCACCTGGGCATGAGAAGAAAGATCATGAGAGGCAAGTGTTTTGGGAGCAGCTGAATGAGTGTGTTAGTGGTTTTGATGCACGAGACCGGGTTATAGTGATGGGTGATTTGAATGCAAAGGTGAGTAATGTGGCAGTTGAGGGAATAATTGGTATACATGGGGTGTTCAGTGTTGTAAATGGAAATGGTGAAGAGCTTGTAGATTTATGTGCTGAAAAAGGACTGATGATTGGGAATACCTGGTTTTAAAAGCGAGATATACATAAGTATACTTATGTAAGTAGGAGAGATGGCCAGAGAGCGTTATTGGATTACGTGTTAATTGACAGGCGCGCGAAAGAGAGACTTTTGGATGTTAATGTGCTGAGAGGTGCAACTGGAGGGATGTCTGATCATTATCTTGTGGAGGCTAAGGTGAAGATTTGTATGGGTTTTCAGAAAAGAAGAGTGAATGTTGGGGTGAAGAGGGTGGTGAGAGTAAGTGAGCTTGGGAAGGAGACTTGTGTGAGGAAGTACCAGGAGAGACTGAGTACAGAATGGAAAAAGGTGAGAACAATGGAAGTAAGGGGAGTGGGGGAGGAATGGGATGTATTTAGGGAATCAGTGATGGATAGCGCAAAAGATGCTTGTGGCATGAGAAGAGTGGGAGGTGGGTTGATTAGAAAGGGTAGTGAGTGGTGGGATGAAGAAGTAAGAGTATTAGTGAAAGAGAGGAGAGAGGCATTTGGACGATTTTTGCAGGGAAAAAATGCAATTGAGTGGGAGATGTATAAAAGAAAGAGACAGGAGGTCAAGAGAAAGGTGCAAGAGGTGAAAAAAAGGGCAAATGAGAGTTGCAGTGAGAGAGTATCATTAAATTTTAGGGAGAATAGAAAGATGTTCTGGAAGGAGGTAAATAAAGTGTGTAAGACAAGGGAGCAAATGGGAACTTCAGTGAAGGGCGCAAATGGGGAGGTGATAACAAGTAGTGGTGATGTGAGGAGATGGAGTGAGTATTTTGAAGGTTTGTTGAATGTGTTTGATGATAGAGTGGCAGATATAGGGTGTTTTGGTCGAGGTGGTGTGCAAAGTGAGAGGGTTAGGGAAGATGATTTGGTAAACAGAGAAGAGGTAGTAAAAGCTTTGCGGAAGATGAAAGCCGGCAAGGCAGCAGGTTTGGATGGTATTGCAGTGGAATTTATTAAAAAAGGGGGTGACTGTATTGTTGACTGGTTGGTAAGGTTATTTAATGTATGTATGACTCATGGTGAGGTGCCTGAGGATTGGCGGAATGCGTGCATAGTGCCATTGTACAAAGGCAAAGGGGATAAGAGTGAGTGCTCAAATTACAGAGGTATAAGTTTGTTGAGTATTCCTGGTAAATTATATGGGAGGATATTGATTGAGAGGGTGAAGGCATGTACAGAGCATCAGACTGGGGAAGAGCAGTGTGGTTTCAGAAGTGGTAGAGGATGTGTGGATCAGGTGTTTGCTTTGAAGAATGTATGTGAGAAATACTTAGAAAAGCAAATGGATTTGTATGTAGCATTTATGGATCTGGAGAAGGCATATGATAGAGTTGATAGAGATGCTCTGTGGAAGGTATTAAGAATATATGGTGTGGGAGGCAAGTTGTTAGAAGCAGTGAAAAGTTTTTATCGAGGATGTAAGGCATGTGTACGTGTAGGAAGAGAGGAAAGTGATTGGTTCTCAGTGAATGTAGGTTTGCGGCAGGGGTGTGTGATGTCTCCATGGTTGTTTAATTTGTTTATGGATGGGGTTGTTAGGGAGGTGAATGCAAGAGTTTTGGAGAGAGGGGCAAGTATGAAGTCTGTTGGGGATGAGAGAGCTTGGGAAGTGAGTCAGTTGTTGTTCACTGATGATACAGCGCTGGTGGCTGATTCATGTGTGAAACTGCAGAAGCTGGTGACTGAGTTTGGTAAAGTGTGTGAAAGAAGAAAGTTAAGAGTAAATGTGAATAAGAGCAAGGTTATTAGGTACAGTAGGGTTGAGGGTCAAGTCAATTTGGAGGTGAGTTTGAATGGAGAAAAACTGGAGGAAGTGAAGTGTTTTAGATATCTGGGAGTGGATCTGGCAGCGGATGGAACCATGGAAGCGGAAGTGGATCATAGGGTGGGGGAGGGGGGCGAAAATTCTGGGAGCCTTGAAGAATGTGTGGAAGTCGAGAACATTATCTCGGAGAGCAAAAATGGGTATGTTTGAGGGAATAGTGGTTCCAACAATGTTGTATGGTTGCAAGACGTGGGCTATGGATAGAGTTGTGCGCAGGAGGATGGATGTGCTGGAAATGAGATGTTTGAGGACAATATGTGGTGTGAGGTGGTTTGATCGAGTAAGTAACTTAAGGGTAAGAGAGATGTGTGGAAATAAAAAGAGCGTGGTTGAGAGAGCAGAAGAGGGTGTTTTGAAATGGTTCGGGCACATGGAGAGAATGAGTGAGGAAAGATTGACCAAGAGAATATATGTGTCGGAGGTGGAGGGAACGAGGAGAAGAGGGAGACCAAATTGGAGGTGGAAAGATGGAGTGAAAAAGATTTTGTGTGATCGGGGCCTGAACATGCAGGAGGGTGAAAGGAGGACAAGGAATAGAGTGAATTGGAGCGATGTGGTATACCAGGGTTGACGTGCTGTCAGTGGATTGAATCAAGGCATGTGAAGCGTCTGGGGTGAACCATGGAAAGCTGTGTAGGTATGTATATTTGCGTGTGTGGATGTATGTATATACATGTGTATGGGGGTGGGTTGGGCCATTTCTTTCGTCTGTTTCCTTGCGCTACCTCGCAAACGCGGGAGCCAGCGACAAAGCAAAAAAAAAAAAAAAAAACTCTCATACCCTTTCATTACTTACTCAATCAAACCACCTTACACCACGTATTGTCCTCAAACATCTCATTTCCAACACATCCACCCTCCTCCGAACAACACTATCTATACTCCATGCCTCGCAACCATATAACATTGTTAGAACCACTATTCTTTCAAACATACCCATTTCTGCTTTCGGAGATAATGTTCTCATCTTCCAGACATTCTTCAACACTCCCAGAAACTTTGCCCCCTCCCCCACCCTGTGACTCACTTCTACTTCCATGGTTCCATCTACAGTTAAATCCACACCCAGATATCTAAAACACTTCACTTCCTCCAGTTTTTCCCCATTTAGTCTTACCTCCCAAATGACTTGTCCCTCAACCTTACTGTACTAATAACCTTGCTCTTATTCACATTTACTCTCAGCTTTCTTCTTTCACACACTTTACCTATTGGTATCAAGCATAATTTCTTAAACTCTATGCACACTTTGAAACTTAGTCGCCAAACTTTCTCTGCTTCAATAACCTCCAAGTCTTTTATTCTATGTGTTCTTTTACTGATTACTTCTGTCTTTTAATCTATCTATTTATCTGCCTACCTACCCATAAATCTATCTATCTATCTCTTTATCTACTAAACTATCAATCTATCTATCAATGTGTTTCGAGTTCCATGGGGTAAATCATGAGCATACAGCCTCTCATTTCACTTACACACATCCTCAAGTCCAGCGTGTTAAAATGAAATATGAATTTCCACATTAATATAATCACTTCTTATCTTTTCATGTTGCATACTATGTGAATTCATTTAGCTAGACCATCATCTTCATTCACACCACTTTCATACATAAAATGCTTTCATAAATCATCTGCAGCATATTCTAAATAATCATACCATCTTAAAAAATGTTTAATATGCATTTGCATATTAAAAGTCAGGGGTTAGTGAGAGGACAAGAGCAAGGGAAGGAGTAGCAATACTCCTGAAACAGGAGTTGTGGGAGTATGTGATAGAATGTAAGAAAGTAAATTCTCGATTAATATGGGTAAAACTGAAAGTTGATGGAGAGAGGTGGGTGATTATTGGTGCATATGCACCTGGGCATGAGAAGAAAGATCATGAGAGGCAAGTGTTTTGGGAGCAGCTGAATGAGTGTGTTAGTGGTTTTGATGCACGAGACCGGGTTATAGTGATGGGTGATTTGAATGCAAAGGTGAGTAATGTGGCAGTTGAGGGAATAATTGGTATACATGGGGTGTTCAGTGTTGTAAATGGAAATGGTGAAGAGCTTGTAGATTTATGTGCTGAAAAAGGACTGATGATTGGGAATACCTGGTTTAAAAAGCGAGATATACATAAGTATACTTATGTAAGTAGAAGAGATGGCCAGAGAGCGTTATTGGATTACGTGTTAATTGACAGGCGTGCGAGAGAGACTTTTGGATGTTAATGTGCTGAGAGGTGCAACTGGAGGGATGTCTGATCATTATCTTGTGGAGGCTAAGGTGAAGATTTGTATGGGTTTTCAGAAAAGAAGAGTGAATGTTGGGGTGAAGAGGGTGGTGAGAGTAAGTGAGCTTGGGAAGGAGACCTGTGTGAGGAAGTACCAGGAGAGACTGAGTACAGAATGGAAAAAGGTGAGAACAATGGAAGTAAGGGGAGTGGGGGAGGAATGGGATGTATTTAGGGAATCAGTGATGGATTGTGCAAAAGATGCTTGTGGCATGAGAAGAGTGGGAGATGGGTTGATTAGAAAGGGTAGTGAGTGGTGGGATGAAGAAGTAAGAGTATTAGTGAAAGAGAAGAGAGAGGCATTTGGACGATTTTTGCAGGGAAAAAATGCAATTGAGTGGGAGATGTATAAAAGAAAGAGACAGGAGGTCAAGAGAAAGGTGCAAGAGGTGAAAAAAAGGGCAAATGAGAGTTGGGGTGAGAGAGTATCATTAAATTTTAGGGAGAATAAAAAGATGTTCTGGAAGGAGGTAAATAAAGTGCGTAAGACAAGGGAGCAAATGGGAACTTCAGTGAAGGGCGCAAATGGGGAGGTGAAAACAAGTAGTGATGATGTGAGAAGGAGATGGAGTGAGTATTTTGAAGGTTTGTTGAATGTGTTTGATGATAGAGTGGCAGATATAGGGTGTTTTGGTTGAGGTGGTGTGCAAAGTGAGAGGGTTAGGGAAAATGATTTGGTAAACAGAGAAGAGGTAGTGAAAGCTTTGCAGAAGATGAAAGCCGGCAAGGCAGCAGGTTTGGATGGTATTGCAGTGGAATTTATTAAAAAAGGGGGTTACTGTATTGTTGATTGGTTGGTAAGGTTATTTAATGTATGTATAATTCATGGTGAGGTGCCTGAGGATTGGCAGAATGCTTGCATAGTGCCATTGTACAAAGGCAAAGGGGACAAAGGTGAGTGCTCAAATTACAGAGGTATAAGTTTGTTGAGTATTCCTGGTAAATTATATGGGAGGGTATTGATTGAGAGGGTGAAGGCATGTACAGAGCATCAGATTGGGGAAGAGCAGTGTGGTTTCAGAAGTGGTAGAGGATGTGTAGATCAGGTGTTTGCTTTGAAGAATGTATGTGAGAAATACTTAGAAAAGCAAATGGATTTGTATGTAGCATTTATGGATCTGGAGAAGGCATATGATAGAGTTGATAGAGATGCTCTGTGGAAGGTATTAAGAATATATGGTGTGGGAGGCAAGTTGTTGGAAGCAGTGAAAAGTTTTTATCGAGGATGTAAGGCATGTGTACGTGTAGGAAGAGAGGAAAGTGATTGGTTCTCAGTGAATGTAGGATTGCAGTAGGGGTGTGTGATGTCTCCATGGTTGTTTAATTTGTTTATGGATGGGGTTGTTAGGGAGGTAAATGCAAGAGTTTTGGAAAGAGGGGCAAGTATGAAGTCTGTTGGGGATGAGAGAGCTTGGGAAGTGAGTCAGTTGTTGTTCGCTGATGATACAGCGCTGGTGGAAGAAGAAAGTTAAGAGTAAATGTGAATAAGAGCAAGGTTATTAGGTACAGTAGGGTTGAGTGTTAAGTCAATTGGGAGGTGAGTTTGAATGGAGAAAAACTGGAGGAAGTGAAGTATTTTAGATATCTGGGAGTGGATCTGGCAGCGGATGGAACCATGGAAGCGGAAGTGGATCATAGGGTGGGGGAGGGGGCGAAAATTCTGGGGGCCTTGAAGAATGTGTGGAAGTCGAGAACATTATCTCGGAAAGCAAAAATGGGTATGTTTGAGGGAATAGTGGTTCCAACAATGTTGTATGGTTGCGAGGCGTGGGCTATGGATAGAGTTGTGCGCAGGAGGATGGATGTGCTGGAAATGAGATGTTTGAGGACAATGTGTGGTGTGAGGTGGTTTGATCGAGTGAGTAACGTAAGGGTAAGAGAGATGTGTGGAAATAAAAAGAGCGTGGTTGAGAGAGCAGAAGAGGGTGTTTTGAAGTGGTTTGGGCACATGGAGAGAATGAGTGAGGAAAGATTGACCAAGAGAATATATGTGTCGGAGGTGGAGGGAACGAGGAGAAGAGGGAGACCAAATTGGAGGTGGAAAGATGGAGTGAAAAAGATTTTGTGTGATCGGGGCCTGAACATGCAGGAGGGTGAAAGGAGGACAAGGAATAGAGTGAATTGGAGCGATGTGGTATACCAGGGTTGACGTGCTGTCAGTGGATTGAATCAAGGCATGTGAAGCGTCTGGGGTGAACCATGGAAAGCTGTGTAGGTATGTATATTTGCGTGTGTGGATGTATGTATATACATGTGTATGGGGGTGGGTTGGGCCATTTCTTTCGTCTGTTTCCTTGCGCTACCTCGCAAACGCGGGAGCCAGCGACAAAGCAAAAAAAAAAAAAAAAACTCTCATACCCTTTCATTACTTACTCAATCAAACCACCTTACACCACGTATTGTCCTCAAACATCTCATTTCCAACACATCCACCCTCCTCCGAACAACACTATCTATACTCCATGCCTCGCAACCATATAACATTGTTAGAACCACTATTCTTTCAAACATACCCATTTCTGCTTTCGGAGATAATGTTCTCATCTTCCAGACATTCTTCAACACTCCCAGAAACTTTGCCCCCTCCCCCACCCTGTGACTCACTTCTACTTCCATGGTTCCATCTACAGTTAAATCCACACCCAGATATCTAAAACACTTCACTTCCTCCAGTTTTTCCCCATTTAGTCTTACCTCCCAAATGACTTGTCCCTCAACCTTACTGTACTAATAACCTTGCTCTTATTCACATTTACTCTCAGCTTTCTTCTTTCACACACTTTACCTATTGGTATCAAGCATAATTTCTTAAACTCTATGCACACTTTGAAACTTAGTCGCCAAACTTTCTCTGCTTCAATAACCTCCAAGTCTTTTATTCTATGTGTTCTTTTACTGATTACTTCTGTCTTTTAATCTATCTATTTATCTGCCTACCTACCCATAAATCTATCTATCTATCTCTTTATCTACTAAACTATCAATCTATCTATCAATGTGTTTCGAGTTCCATGGGGTAAATCATGAGCATACAGCCTCTCATTTCACTTACACACATCCTCAAGTCCAGCGTGTTAAAATGAAATATGAATTTCCACATTAATATAATCACTTCTTATCTTTTCATGTTGCATACTATGTGAATTCATTTAGCTAGACCATCATCTTCATTCACACCACTTTCATACATAAAATGCTTTCATAAATCATCTGCAGCATATTCTACATAATCATACCATCTTAAAAAATGTTTAATATGCATTTGCATATTAAAAGTCAGGGGTTAGTGAGAGGACAAGAGCAAGGGAAGGAGTAGCAATACTCCTGAAACAGGAGTTGTGGGAGTATGTGATAGAATGTAAGAAAGTAAATTCTCGATTAATATGGGTAAAACTGAAAGTTGATGGAGAGAGGTGGGTGATTATTGGTGCATATGCACCTGGGCATGAGAAGAAAGATCATGAGAGGCAAGTGTTTTGGGAGCAGCTGAATGAGTGTGTTAGTGGTTTTGATGCACGAGACCGGGTTATAGTGATGGGTGATTTGAATGCAAAGGTGAGTAATGTGGCAGTTGAGGGAATAATTGGTATACATGGGGTGTTCAGTGTTGTAAATGGAAATGGTGAAGAGCTTGTAGATTTATGTGCTGAAAAAGGACTGATGATTGGGAATACCTGGTTTAAAAAGCGAGATATACATAAGTATACTTATGTAAGTAGAAGAGATGGCCAGAGAGCGTTATTGGATTACGTGTTAATTGACAGGCGTGCGAGAGAGACTTTTGGATATTAATGTGCTGAGAGGTGCAACTGGAGGGATGTCTGATCATTATCTTGTGGAGGCTAAGGTGAAGATTTGTATGGGTTTTCAGAAGAGTGAATGATGGGGTGAAGAGGGTGGTGAGAGTAAGTGAGCTTGGGAAGGAGACCTGTGTGAGGAAGTACCAGGAGAGACTGAGTACAGAATGGAAAAAGGTGAGAACAATGGAAGTAAGGGGAGTGGGGGAGGAATGGGATGTATTTAGGGAATCAGTGATGGATTGTGCAAAAGATGCTTGTGGCATGAGAAGAGTGGGAGATGGGTTGATTAGAAAGGGTAGTGAGTGGTGGGATGAAGAAGTAAGAGTATTAGTGAAAGAGAAGAGAGAGGCATTTGGACGATTTTTGCAGGGAAAAAATGCAATTGAGTGGGAGATGTATAAAAGAAAGAGACAGGAGGTCAAGAGAAAGGTGCAAGAGGTGAAAAAAAGGGCAAATGAGAGTTGGGGTGAGACAGTATCATTAAATTTTAGGGAGAATAAAAAGATGTTCTGGAAGGAGGTAAATAAAGTGCGTAAGACAAGGGAGCAAATGGGAACTTCAGTGAAGGGCGCAAATGGGGAGGTGAAAACAAGTAGTGATGATGTGAGAAGGAGATGGAGTGAGTATTTTGAAGGTTTGTTGAATGTGTTTGATGATAGAGTGGCAGATATAGGGTGTTTTGGTTGAGGTGGTGTGCAAAGTGAGAGGGTTAGGGAAAATGATTTGGTAAACAGAGAAGAGGTAGTGAAAGCTTTGCAGAAGATGAAAGCCGGCAAGGCAGCAGGTTTGGATGGTATTGCAGTGGAATTTATTAAAAAAGGGGGTTACTGTATTGTTGATTGGTTGGTAAGGTTATTTAATGTATGTATAATTCATGGTGAGGTGCCTGAGGATTGGCAGAATGCTTGCATAGTGCCATTGTACAAAGGCAAAGGGGACAAAGGTGAGTGCTCAAATTACAGAGGTATAAGTTTGTTGAGTATTCCTGGTAAATTATATGGGAGGGTATTGATTGAGAGGGTGAAGGCATGTACAGAGCATCAGATTGGGGAAGAGCAGTGTGGTTTCAGAAGTGGTAGAGGATGTGTAGATCAGGTGTTTGCTTTGAAGAATGTATGTGAGAAATACTTAGAAAAGCAAATGGATTTGTATGTAGCATTTATGGATCTGGAGAAGGCATATGATAGAGTTGATAGAGATGCTCTGTGGAAGGTATTAAGAATATATGGTGTGGGAGGCAAGTTGTTGGAAGCAGTGAAAAGTTTTTATCGAGGATGTAAGGCATGTGTACGTGTAGGAAGAGAGGAAAGTGATTGGTTCTCAGTGAATGTAGGATTGCAGTAGGGGTGTGTGATGTCTCCATGGTTGTTTAATTTGTTTATGGATGGGGTTGTTAGGGAGGTAAATGCAAGAGTTTTGGAAAGAGGGGCAAGTATGAAGTCTGTTGGGGATGAGAGAGCTTGGGAAGTGAGTCAGTTGTTGTTCGCTGATGATACAGCGCTGGTGGAAGAAGAAAGTTAAGAGTAAATGTGAATAAGAGCAAGGTTATTAGGTACAGTAGGGTTGAGTGTCAAGTCAATTGGGAGGTGAGTTTGAATGGAGAAAAACTGGAGGAAGTGAAGTGTTTTAGATATCTGGGAGTGGATCTGGCAGCGGATGGAACCATGGAAGCGGAAGTGGATCATAGGGTGGGGGAGGGGGCGAAAATTCTGGGGGCCTTGAAGAATGTGTGGAAGTCGAGAACATTATCTCGGAAAGCAAAAATGGGTATGTTTGAGGGAATAGTGGTTCCAACAATGTTGTATGGTTGCGAGGCGTGGGCTATGGATAGAGTTGTGCACAGGAGGATGGATGTGCTGGAAATGAGATGTTTGAGGACAATGTGTGGTGTGAGGTGGTTTGATCGAGTGAGTAACGTAAGGGTAAGAGAGATGTGTGGAAATAAAAAGAGCGTGGTTGAGAGAGCAGAAGAGGGTGTTTTGAAGTGGTTTGGGCACATGGAGAGAATGAGTGAGGAAAGATTGACCAAGAGAATATATGTGTCGGAGGTGGAGGGAACGAGGAGAAGAGGGAGACCAAATTGGAGGTGGAAAGATGGAGTGAAAAAAATTTTGTGTGATCGGGGCCTGAACATGCAGGAGGGTGAAAGGAGGACAAGGAATAGAGTGAATTGGAGCGATGTGGTATACCAGGGTTGACGTGCTGTCAGTGGATTGAATCAAGGCATGTGAAGCGTCTGGGGTGAACCATGGAAAGCTGTGTAGGTATGTATATTTGCGTGTGTGGATGTATGTATATACATGTGTATGGGGGTGGGTTGGGCCATTTCTTTCGTCTGTTTCCTTGCGCTACCTCGCAAACGCGGGAGCCAGCGACAAAGCAAAAAAAAAAAAAAAAACCTCTCATACCCTTTCATTACTTACTCAATCAAACCACCTTACACCACGTATTGTCCTCAAACATCTCATTTCCAACACATCCACCCTCCTCCGAACAACACTATCTATACTCCATGCCTCGCAACCATATAACATTGTTAGAACCACTATTCTTTCAAACATACCCATTTCTGCTTTCGGAGATAATGTTCTCATCTTCCAGACATTCTTCAACACTCCCAGAAACTTTGCCCCCTCCCCCACCCTGTGACTCACTTCTACTTCCATGGTTCCATCTACAGTTAAATCCACACCCAGATATCTAAAACACTTCACTTCCTCCAGTTTTTCCCCATTTAGTCTTACCTCCCAAATGACTTGTCCCTCAACCTTACTGTACTAATAACCTTGCTCTTATTCACATTTACTCTCAGCTTTCTTCTTTCACACACTTTACCTATTGGTATCAAGCATAATTTCTTAAACTCTATGCACACTTTGAAACTTAGTCGCCAAACTTTCTCTGCTTCAATAACCTCCAAGTCTTTTATTCTATGTGTTCTTTTACTGATTACTTCTGTCTTTTAATCTATCTATTTATCTGCCTACCTACCCATAAATCTATCTATCTATCTCTTTATCTACTAAACTATCAATCTATCTATCAATGTGTTTCGAGTTCCATGGGGTAAATCATGAGCATACAGCCTCTCATTTCACTTACACACATCCTCAAGTCCAGCGTGTTAAAATGAAATATGAATTTCCACATTAATATAATCACTTCTTATCTTTTCATGTTGCATACTATGTGAATTCATTTAGCTAGACCATCATCTTCATTCACACCACTTTCATACATAAAATGCTTTCATAAATCATCTGCAGCATATTCTACATAATCATACCATCTTAAAAAATGTTTAATATGCATTTGCATATTAAAAGTCAGGGGTTAGTGAGAGGACAAGAGCAAGGGAAGGAGTAGCAATACTCCTGAAACAGGAGTTGTGGGAGTATGTGATAGAATGTAAGAAAGTAAATTCTCGATTAATATGGGTAAAACTGAAAGTTGATGGAGAGAGGTGGGTGATTATTGGTGCATATGCACCTGGGCATGAGAAGAAAGATCATGAGAGGCAAGTGTTTTGGGAGCAGCTGAATGAGTGTGTTAGTGGTTTTGATGCACGAGACCGGGTTATAGTGATGGGTGATTTGAATGCAAAGGTGAGTAATGTGGCAGTTGAGGGAATAATTGGTATACATGGGGTGTTCAGTGTTGTAAATGGAAATGGTGAAGAGCTTGTAGATTTATGTGCTGAAAAAGGACTGATGATTGGGAATACCTGGTTTAAAAAGCGAGATATACATAAGTATACTTATGTAAGTAGGAGAGATGGCCAGAGAGCGTTATTGGATTACGTGTTAATTGACAGGCGTGCGAGAGAGACTTTTGGATGTTAATGTGCTGAGAGGTGCAACTGGAGGGATGTCTGGTCATTATCTTGTGGAGGCTAAGGTGAAGATTTGTATGGGTTTTCAGAAAAGAAGAGTGAATGTTGGGGTGAAGAGGGTGGTGAGAGTAAGTGAGCTTGGGAAGGAGACCTGTGTGAGGAAGTACCAGGAGAGACTGAGTACAGAATGGAAAAAGGTGAGAACAATGGAAGTAAGGGGAGTGGGGGAGGAATGGGATGTATTTAGGGAATCAGTGATGGATTGTGCAAAAGATGCTTGTGGCATGAGAAGAGTGGGAGATGGGTTGATTAGAAAGGGTAGTGAGTGGTGGGATGAAGAAGTAAGAGTATTAGTGAAAGAGAAGAGAGAGGCATTTGGACGATTTTTGCAGGGAAAAAATGCAATTGAGTGGGAGATGTATAAAAGAAAGAGACAGGAGGTCAAGAGAAAGGTGCAAGAGGTGAAAAAAAGGGCAAATGAGAGTTGGGGTGAGAGAGTATCATTAAATTTTAGGGAGAATAAAAAGATGTTCTGGAAGGAGGTAAATAAAGTGCGTAAGACAAGGGAGCAAATGGGAACTTCAGTGAAGGGCGCAAATGGGGAGGTGAAAACAAGTAGTGATGATGTGAGAAGGAGATGGAGTGAGTATTTTGAAGGTTTGTTGAATGTGTTTGATGATAGAGTGGCAGATATAGGGTGTTTTGGTTGAGGTGGTGTGCAAAGTGAGAGGGTTAGGGAAAATGATTTGGTAAACAGAGAAGAGGTAGTGAAAGCTTTGCAGAAGATGAAAGCCGGCAAGGCAGCAGGTTTGGATGGTATTGCAGTGGAATTTATTAAAAAAGGGGGTGACTGTATTGTTGACTGGTTGGTAAGGTTATTTAATGTATGTATGACTCATGGTGAGGTGCCTGAGGATTGGCGGAATGCGTGCATAGTGCCATTGTACAAAGGCAAAGGGGATAAGAGTGAGTGCTCAAATTACAGAGGTATAAGTTTGTTGAGTATTCCTGGTAAATTATATGGGAGGGTATTGATTGAGAGGGTGAAGGCATGTACAGAGCATCAGATTGGGGAAGAGCAGTGTGGTTTCAGAAGTGGTAGAGGATGTGTAGATCAGGTGTTTGCTTTGAAGAATGTATGTGAGAAATACTTAGAAAAGCAAATGGATTTGTATGTAGCATTTATGGATCTGGAGAAGGCATATGATAGAGTTGATAGAGATGCTCTGTGGAAGGTATTAAGAATATATGGTGTGGGAGGAAAGTTGTTAGAAGCAGTGAAAAGTTTTTATCGAGGATGTAAGGCATGTGTACGTGTAGGAAGAGAGGAAAGTGATTGGTTCTCAGTGAATGTAGGATTGCAGGTAGGGGTGTGTGATGTCTCCATGGTTGTTTAATTTGTTTATGGATGGGGTTGTTAGGGAGGTAAATGCAAGAGTTTTGGAAAGAGGGGCAAGTATGAAGTCTGTTGGGGATGAGAGAGCTTGGGAAGTGAGTCAGTTGTTGTTCGCTGATGATACAGCGCTGGTGGAAGAAGAAAGTTAAGAGTAAATGTGAATAAGAGCAAGGTTATTAGGTACAGTAGGGTTGAGTGTCAAGTCAATTGGGAGGTGAGTTTGAATGGAGAAAAACTGGAGGAAGTGAAGTGTTTTAGATATCTGGGAGTGGATCTGGCAGCGGATGGAACCATGGAAGCGGAAGTGGATCATAGGGTGGGGGAGGGGGCGAAAATTCTGGGGGCCTTGAAGAATGTGTGGAAGTCGAGAACATTATCTCGGAAAGCAAAAATGGGTATGTTTGAGGGAATAGTGGTTCCAACAATGTTGTATGGTTGCGAGGCGTGGGCTATGGATAGAGTTGTGCGCAGGAGGATGGATGTGCTGGAAATGAGATGTTTGAGGACAATGTGTGGTGTGAGGTGGTTTGATCGAGTGAGTAACGTAAGGGTAAGAGAGATGTGTGGAAATAAAAAGAGCGTGGTTGAGAGAGCAGAAGAGGGTGTTTTGAAGTGGTTTGGGCACATGGAGAGAATGAGTGAGGAAAGATTGACCAAGAGGATATATGTGTCGGAGGTGGAGGGAACGAGGAGAAGAGGGAGACCAAATTGGAGGTGGAAAGATGGAGTGAAAAAGATTTTGTGTGATTGGGGCCTGAACATGCAGGAGGGTGAAAGGAGGGCAAGGAATAGAGTGAATTGGAGCGATGTGGTATACCGGGGTTGACGTGCTGTCAGTGGATTGAATCAAGGCATGTGAAGCGTCTGGGGTAAACCATGGAAAGCTGTGTAGGTATGTATATTTGCGTGTGTGGACGTATGTATATACATGTGTATGGGGGGGGTTGGGCCATTTCTTTCGTCTGTTTCCTTGCGCTACCTCACAAACGCGGGAGACAGCGACAAAGTATAAAAAAAAAATAAAATGCATTTGCAATCATTTCCTAAGACACTAGCATTGACTTATAATCCAACAGTTGGAAGAAAAGATCATGTAAAGCTCAAGTTTGAATATGTGGTAAAACAGGACATTACAGGGGCAGAAGATAGACAGGAAATAGAGGAGATCTAATCATAGAGGATACACACACTCTAATAGTTTCTATTTCATTCATTTTGCTTTGTCGCTGTCTCCCGCGTTAGCGAGGTAGCGCAAGGAAACAGACGAAAGAATGGCCCAACCCACCAACATACACATGTATATACATACACGTCCACCCACGCAAATATAAATACCTACACATCTCAACGTATACATATATATACACACACAGACATGTACATATATACACATGTACATAATTCATACTGTCTGCCCTTATCAATTCCCATTGCCACCCCACCATACATGAAATAACAGCCCCCTTCCCCCTCATGTGTGCGAGGTAGCGCTAGGAAAAGACAATAAAGGCCACACTCGTTCACACTCAGTCTCTAGCTGTCATGTAATAATGCACCAAAACCACAGATCCCTTTCCACATCCAGGCCCCACAGAACTTTCAATGGTTTACCCCAGACGCTTCACATGCCCTGGTTCAATCCACTGATAGCACATTGACCACGGTATACCAAATCGTTCCAATTCACTCTATTCCTTGCACGCCTTTCATCTTCCTGCATGTTCAGGCCCTGATCACTCAAAATCTTTTTCACTCCATCCTTCCACCTCCAATTTGGTCTCCAACTTCTCGTTCCCTTCACCTCTGACACATATATCCTCTTGGTCAATCTCTCCTCACTCATTCTCTCCTTGTGACCAAACCATTTCAAAACACTCTCTTCTGCTCTCTCAACCACACTCCTTTTATCCGCACATCTCTCTTACCCAATAATTACTTACTTGATCAAACCACCTCACACCACATATTGTCCTCAAACATCTCATTTTCAGCACATCCACCTTCCTGCGCACAACTCTATCCATAGCCCACGCCTCGCAACCATACAACATTGTTGGAACCACTATTCCTTCAAACATACCCATTTTTGCTTTCCAAACATTCTTCAACGCTCCCAGAGTTTTCGACCCCTCCCCCACCCTATGATTCACTTCTGCTTCCATGGTTCTATCCGCTGCCAAATCCACCCCCAGATATCTAAAACACTTCACTTCATCGAGTTTTTCTCCAGTCAAACTTACCTCCCAATTGACTTGACCCTCAACCCTACTGTACCTAATACCTTGCTCTTATTCACATTTACTCTCAGCTTTCTTCTTTCACACACTTTACCAAACTCAGTCACCAGCTTCTGCAGTTTCTCACATGAATCAGCCACCAGCACTGTATCATCAGCGAACAACAACTGACTCACTTCCCAAGCTCTCTCATCCACAACAGACTGCATACTTGCCCCTCTTTCCAAAACTCTTGCATTCACCTCCCTAACAACCCCATCCATATACAAATTAAACAACCATGGAGACATTACACACCCCTGCCGCAAACCTACATTCACTGAGAACCAATCACTTTCCTCTCTTCCTACACGTTCACATGCCTTACATCCTCGATAAATACTTTTCACTGCTTCTAACAACTTGCCTCCCACACCACATATTCTTAATACCTTCCACAGAGCATCTCTATCAACTCTATCATATGCCTTCTCCAGATCCATAAATGCTACATACAAATCCATTTGCTTTTCTAAGTATTTCTCACAAACATTCTTCAAAGCATACACCTGATCCACACATCCTCTACCACTTCTGAAGCCACACTGCTCTTCCCCAATCTGATGCTCTGTACATGCCTTCACCCTCTCAATCAATACCCTCCCATATAATTTCCCAGGAATACTCAACAAACTTATACCTCTGTAATTTGAGCACTCACCTTTGTCCCCTTTGCCTTTGTACAATGGCACTATGCAAGCATTTTGCCAATCCTCAGGCACCTCACCATGAATTATACATACATTAAATAACCTTACCAACCAATCAACAATACAGTAACCCCCTTTTTTAATAAATTCCACTGCAATACCATCCAAACCCGCTGCCTTGCCGGCTTTCATCTTCCACAAAGCTTTTACTACCTCTTCTCTGTTTACCAAATCATTTTCCCTAACCCTCTCACTTTGCACATCACCTCGACCAAAACACCCTATATCTGCCACTCTATCATCAAACACAATAAAATTCAGTAGTCAGAAACCAGGGATTTGTGGTGAAAAGTTCTGTGAAACTTACAATGAAGGTGTAGAGGCATGGGTACCTTAAACCTCAAATACAGAGGGAACATAAAGGAACAGGAAGGTGAGGTATGGTTTAATAAAAGATATAATAGAGTAAAGGAGCTTGTGCAGTATCAAAAACATAGATAGTGCTCCGCCAGTATATGCTAAGCATAAGAGAGCATGGAACAAATATGGCAAGATAAGAAATGAGGAACAAGAAACTTTGAACACAAAACTGTGGATATGGCAGTTAAAAATCCAAAACTTTTCTATAAATTCATCAGGAGTCAGTTGTCAGTTAAAGAGCAGCTAATCATGCTACGGGAATTTGAGGGAAAAGTTGCATGAGATGATGTGAGGAACTGAATAGCAGGTTCACAAGTGTTTTGCCAAAACCAGAGATAAAATGGGGAGGATGTTTTGGAAACCACAGAGATAGGTAGAAAAGATGTTAGAAAAATACTAAAAGGACTTAATACATACAAGGCTCACACTTCTGATGAAATTTCACCATACATTCTAAAGATGTGTGCAGACCTCTATGGTGTAGTGGTCAGTGTTTTTGACCATGACACAGTTGAGTGCACTGGTTCAAATCCTGATTGCAGCAGTCAGTCCTCAGTCAACCTACCTGTTCATACTCCCCTCGAGGTTCATCAATAAAATGGATACCTAGCTTTGGCCCAACTTAGTGTATATAGTGATGGACTGTCTAAATTCCTATCTCATTTAATATTGTTCTTCTGTGCTTCCTCTACAGTAAGTTTCAATATATTTCTGTAAACATATTTTGTATTTAGGTTGTAGCTCATACTCCCCATCATGATTTTGTTGATTTGTATCACTTTAAGTGTTTTCCCTTACTTTTTATTGCTATGTGCCATGGGATTTTCCGAGTCTGTTTCCTATATACATGTTGTTTACATTTTATATCCAAGTTTTAAGATGCAGTTTTTGTCTTTTTTGTAGATTCCTAATAATGATTTTGTGAAGGTGAAAGCTTGATTGAAATAAAATGGATAATTTTGGACAACTAGTGTCTAAACACCCACCTAATGGTAGAATAATATTGAGAAAATTGAAGGACATAAAAAGGAAGATTAATGACTCTAAATATGCTGTTGGATTCAATTCCATATGTATTAGAGAAAACCTGCTTCCAGCTTACACTAGTTTATGACTATGCAGCCGAGCAGTACAGCAATGATGGTTTACTCATGACTTCTGGAGGAAGTTGATAAAGGAACAAATATATTTGAAAGAAAGGCAGTTGGAAAGACTGAAAGAAGAATTTGAGGAAACTACTGCAAAATATTATGAAGTTGAAACTGACATGATTAAAGACTCTGTATGGAAGAGACCCTTCAAAATATTACTGAAACCCATGCAAGGACCACTGAAACTCATATCATGAAGAAACTATCAAGGCGATATGGAGGCCTACTTGCCATTCCTCAACTTACAGACAGTTTTACAAGGTTGTGAAGGGAATGATTGTCTGAGGACCAGACAGAATTCCTAAATCATGGAATCAAATGTCCCCTCGCCCCAAAATATGAACAGGCTAACAAAACGGCAGAACTTTCAATCCTATATGATGACTTGTGTAAACTGTAAAGAGATGGTAAAATTATAGTGAGCCCTGACTTGCAGGAATAGTTACAGGCAGAGTATCAAAAGTAGGCACCACCCTTCAAAAGGACTACTCTAACCACATCTACAGAAAGTGGCAAAACGATTGCACAATAATGAGAGGATCATTGTCAGACATGCAGATAAGTCCAACACTTACATCATCCTTGACTGAAATGACTACCTAGGAAAATGTGAGACCATACTGCATGATCCTACTAAATTTCAAAAGATTTCAAGAAACCCCATAGATTGACTAAAAAGTCCCTTAACTCATTGATTATGGCTATGAATGTCGTGAAGGATGACATCAAATTTGATCTTCTAAAGGGTGACTTTGAACCAAGATATTTCTAAGGAAACATCAAAACACACAAGCCAGGAAATACTCTAAGGCTGATCATCTCCCAGATCCCTTTGCCTACCTACAGGTTAGCTAAGAAGCTAAACTAAGGAGCTTATTGACATCCTTAGAAGTAAAGAACCACAAGGCATCACAGATTCCCTGGATGTGGAGTCTCTCTTCACAAATGTACCAGAGGAGAGGGCAATAGACATCATCCTGAATTATGTTTACCAACACTATGTCTTACCTCCCTTGAAAATACCCAGTAATATATTAAAAGAAATGATATGTGCCTGCACCATGGAAGCACCTTTCAGATAACTGCAAGGCAAGTTCTACCAGCAAATGGATGGAGTAGCATCTGGGGTAAACTATGGAAAGTTTTGTGGGTTCTGGAAGTGGAAAGGAAGCTGTGGTTTTGGTGCATTATACATGACAGCTAGAGACTGAATGTAAACAAATGTGGCCTTTGTTGTCTTTTCCTAGCAAAACCTCACGCACATGCAGGGGGAGGGGGATATCATTTCATGTGTGGCGAGGTAGCAATGGGAATGAATAAAGGAAGAAATATGAATTATGTACATGTGTACATATGTATATGTCTGTGTATGTATATATATGTATACATTGAAATGTATAGATATGTATATGTGCATGTGTGGAAGTATATACATGTGTATGTGGGTGGGTTGGGCCATTCTTTCATCTGTTTCCTTGAGCTACCTCACTAACCCTGGAGACAGCGACAGAGTATAATAACAATAATAATAATAATAATAAACAATGTCAGTAAGAAGGGCTAAAAAAAATTCAAGGAAAATGTAGGTATAAATAAAATGGGTATGTTTGAAGGAATAGTGGTTCCAACAATGTTGGATGGTTGCGAGGCATGGGCTATGGATAGAGTTGTGCGCAGGAGGATGGATGTGCTGGAAATGAGATGTTTGAGGACAATGTGTGGTGTGAGGTGGTTTGATCGAGTAAGTAACGTACGGGTAAGAGAGATGTGTGGAAATAAAAAGAGCGTGGTTGAAAGAGCAGAAGAGGGTGTTTCGAAATGGTTTGGGCACATGGAGAGATTAAGTGAGGAAAGATTGACCAAGAGGATATATGTGTCGGAGGTGAGAGGAACGAGAAGTGGGAGACCAAATTGGAGGTGGAAAGATGGAGTGAAAAAGATTTTGTGTGATCGGGGCCTGAACATGCAGGAGGGTGAAAGGAGGGCAAGGAATAAAGTGAATTGGATCGATGTGGTATACCGGGGTTGACGTGCTGTCAATGGATTGAATCAGGGCATGTGAAGCGTTTGGGGTAAACCATTAAAAGCTGTGTAGGTAATTATATATGCGCATG
Source organism: Panulirus ornatus (assembly GCF_036320965.1). Classification (NCBI taxonomy): domain Eukaryota; kingdom Metazoa; phylum Arthropoda; class Malacostraca; order Decapoda; family Palinuridae; genus Panulirus; species Panulirus ornatus. The sequence goes on from NC_092228.1 coordinate 47,364,203, forward strand.
TGTGGACATATGTATACACATGTGTATGGGGGTGTGTTGGGCCATTTCTTTCATCTGTTTCCTTGCGCTACCTCGCAAACGCGGGAGACAGCGACAAAGCAAAAAAAAAAAAAAATTAAATCAAAGTAAAACATTTCTAGAAATCAATAGAAACCTATGAAAACCTCACCTTACTTTACCCAATAGCTGAAGTTTACCTTGAATTTCATGTTATTTGAATACTGAAGAAAGTATAATTGTTTATGTTTCATGTTTACAACATTTTTCAAAAATGCATGTGTTTATATCCAGATTTTACCATTTGTGTGCTACAGGGAAAGAGTTTTATCTTGCCCCATCTCTTAACCTTATATATATTCATTTTTTTATTCTTAATTTTGCTCTATCGCTGTCTCCTGCATTAGTGAGGTAGCACAAGGAAACAGGTGAAAGAAATGGCCCAACCCACCCACATACACATGCATAAGCATACACATCCACACACGCAAATATACATACCCATACACCTCAGCGTATACATATATATACACACACAGACATATACATATATACACATGTACATAATTCATAGTCTGCCTTTATTCATTCCAATCACCACCCTGATACACAAGAAATAGCAACCCCCTCCCCCCTTATGTGTGCGAGGTAGCGCTAGGAAAAGACAACAAAGGCCACATTCGTTCAAACTTAGTCTCTAGCTGTCATTTGATAATGCACCGAAACCACAGCTCCCTTTCCATATCCAGGCCTCACAGAACTTTCCAGGATTAGCCCCAGACGCTTCACATGCCCTGATTCAATCAATTGACAGCACGTCAACCCCAGTATACCACATCGTTCCAATTCACTCTATTCCTTCCACGCCTTTCACCCTCCTCTGTGTTCAGGCCATATATATATATATATATATATATATATATATATATATATATATATATATATATATATATATATATATATATATATCACCTCCCCATTTGCGCCCTTCACTGAAGTTCCCATTTGCTCCCTTGTCTTATGCACTTTATTTACCTCCTTCCAGAACATCTTTTTATTCTCCCTAAAATTTAATGATACTCTCTCACCCCAACTCTCATTTGCCCTTTTTTTCACCTCTTGCACCTTTCTCTTGACCTCCTGTCTCTTTCTTTTATACATCTCCCACTCAATTGCATTTTTTCCATGCAAAAATCGTCCAAATGCCTCTCTCTTCTCTTTCACTAATACTCTTACTTCTTCATCCCACCACTCACTACCCTTTCTAATCAACCCACCTCCCACTCTTCTCATGCCACAAGCATCTTTTGCGCAATCCATCACTGATTCCCTAAATACATCCCATTCCTCCCCCACTCCCCTTACTTCCATTGTTCTCACCTTTTTCCATTCTGTACTCAGTCTCTCCTGGTACTTCCTCACACAGGTCTCCTTCTCAAGCTCACTTACTCTCACCACCCTCTTCACCCCAACATTCACTCTTCTTTTCTGAAAACCCATACAAATCTTCACCTTAGCCTCCACAAGATAATGATCAGACATCCCTCCAGTTGTACCTCTCAGCACATTAACATCCAAAAGTCTCTCTTTCGCACGCCTGTCAATTAACACGTAATCCAATAACGCTCTCTGGCCATCTCTCCTACTTACATAAGAATACTTATGTATATCTCGCTTTTTAAACCAGGTATTCCCAATCATCAGTCCTTTTTCAGCACATAAATCTACAAGCTCTTCACCATTTCCATTTACAACACTGAACACCCCATGTATACAAATTATTCCCTCAACTGCCACATTACTCACCTTTGCATTCAAATCACCCATCACTATAATCCGGTCTCATGCATCAAAACCACTAACACACTCATTCAGCTGCTCCCAAAACACTTGCCTCTCTTGATCTTTCTTCTCATGCCCAGGTGCATATGCACCAATAATCACCCACCTCTCTCCATCAACTTTCAGTTTTACCCATATTAATCGAGAATTTACTTTCTTACACTCTATCACATACTCCCACAACTCCTGTTTCAGGAGTATTGCTATTCCTTCCCTTGCTCTTGTCCTCTCACTAACCCCTGACTTTACTCCCAAGACATTCCCAAACAACTCTTCCCCTTTACCCTTGAGCTTCGTTTCACTCAGAGCCAAAACATCCAGGTTCCTTTCCTCAAACATACAACCTATCTCTCCTTTTTTCACATCTTGGTTACATCCACACACATTTAGGCACCCCACTCTGAGCCTTCGAGGAGGATGAGCACTCCCCGCGTGACTCCTTCTTCTGTTTCCCATTTTAGAAAGTAGTGGTGATGTGAGAAGGAGATGGAGTAAGTATTTTGAAGGTTTGTTGAATGTGTTTGATGATAGAGTGGCAGATATAGGGTGTTTTGGTCGAGGTGGTGTGCAAAGTGAGAGGGTTAGGGAAAATGATTTGGTAAACAGAGAAGAGGTAGTGAAAGCTTTGCAGAAGATGAAAGCCGGAAAGGCAACAGGTTTGGATGGTATTGCAGTGGAATTTATTAAAAAAGGGGGTGACTGTATTGTTGACTGGTTGGTAAGGTTATTTAATGTATGTATGACTCATGGTGAGGTGCCTGAGGATTGGCAGAATGCGTGCATAGTGCCATTGTACAAAGGCAAAGGGGATAAGAGTGAGTGCTCAAATTACAGAGGTATAAGTTTGTTGAGTATTCCTGGTAAATTATATGGGAGGGTATTGATTGAGAGGGTGAAGTCATGTACAGAGCATCAGATTGGGGAAGAGCACTGTGGTTTCAGAAGTGGTAGAGGATGTGTGGATCAGGTGTTTGCTTTGAAGAATGTATGTAAGAAATACTTAGAAAAGCAAATGGATTTGTATGTAGCATTTATGGATCTGGAGAAGGCATATGATAGAGTTGATAGAGATGCTCTGTGGAAGGTATTAAGAATATATGGTGTGGGAGGAAAGTTGTTAGAAGCAGTGAAAAGTTTTTATCGAGGATGTAAGGCATGTGTACGTGTAGGAAGAGAGGAAAGTGACTGGTTCTCAGTGAATGTAGGTTTGCGGCAGGGGTGTGTGATGTCTCCATGGTTGTTTAATTTGTTTATGGATGGGGTTGTTAGGGAGGTAAATGCAAGAGTTTTGGAGAGAGGGGCAAGTATGAAGTCTGTTGGGGATGAGAGAGCTTGGGAAGTGAGTCAGTTGTTGTTCGCTGATGATACAGCGCTGGTGGCTACCTCGCAAACGCGGGAGACAGCGACAAAGCAAAAAAAAAAAAATATATATATATATATATATATATATATATATATATATATATATATATATATATATATATATATATATTTTTTTTTTATACTTGTCACTGTCTCCCGCGGTTTGCGAGGTAGCGCAAGGAAACAGACGAAAGAAATGGCCCAGCCCCCCCCATACACATGTATATACATACGTCCACACACGCAAATATACATACCTACACAGCTTTCCATGGCTTACCCCAGACGCTTCACATGCCTTGATTCAATCCACTGACAGCACGTCAACCCCGGTATGCCACATCGCTCCAATTCACTCTATTCCTTGCCCTCCTTTCACCCTCCTGCATGTTCAGGCCCCGATCACACAAAATCTTTTTCACTCCATCTTTCCACCTCCAATTTGGTCTCCCTCTTCTCCTTGTTCCCTCCACCTCCGACACATATATCCTCTTGGTCAATCTTTCCTCACTCATCCTCTCCATGTGCCCAAACCACTTCAAAACACCCTCTTCTACTCTCTCAACCACGCTCTTTTTATTTCCACACATCTCCCTTACCCTTACGTTACTCACTCGATCAAACCACCTCACACCACACATTGTCCTCAAACATCTCATTTCCAGCACATCCATCCTCCTGCGCACAACTCTATCCATAGCCCACGCCTCGCAACCATACAACATTGTTGGAACCACTATTCCTTCAAACATACCCATTTTTGCTTTCCGAGATAATGTTCTCGACTTCCACACATTCTTCAAGGCTCCCAGAATTTTTGCCCCCTCCCCCACCCTATGATCCACTTCCGCTTCCATGGTTCCATCCGCTGCCAGATCCACTCCCAGATATCTAAAACACTTCACTTCCTCCAGTTTTTCTCCATTCAAACTCACCTCCCAATTGACTTGACCCTCAACCCTACTGTACCTAATAACCTTGCTCTTATTCACATTTACTCTTAACTTTCTTCTTTCACACACTTTACCAAACTCAGTCACCAGCTTCTGCAGTTTCTCACATGAATCAGCCACCAGCGCTGTATCATCAGCGAACAACAACTGACTCACTTCCCGAGCTCTCTCATCCACAACAGACTTCATACTTGCCCCTCTTTCCAAAACTCTTGCATTCACCTCCCTAACAACCCCATCCATAAACAAATTAAACAACCATGGAGACATCACACACCCATGCCGCAAACCTACATTCACTGAGAACCAATCACTTTCCTCTCTTCCTACACGTACACATGCCTTACATCCTCGATAAAAACTTTTCACTGCTTCTAACAACTTGCTTCCCACACCATATATTCTTAATACCTTCCACAGAGCATCTCTATCAACTCTATCATATGCCTTCTCCAGATCCATAAATGCTACATACAAATCCATTTCCTTTTCTAAGTATTTCTTACATACATTCTTCAAAGCAAACACCTGATCCACACATCCTCTACCACTTCTGAAACCACACATCTCTTCCCCAATCTGATGCTCTGTACATGCCTTCACCCTCTCAATCAATACCCTCCCATATAATTTACCAGGAATACTCAACAAAATTATACCTCTGTAATTTGAGCACTCACTCTTATCCCCTTTGCCTTTGTACAATGGCACTATGCATGCATTCTGCCAATCCTCAGGCACCTCACCATGAGTCATACATACATTAAATAACCTTACCAACCAGTCAATAATAAAGTCACCCCCTTTTTTAATAGATTCCACTGCAATACCATCCAAACCTGCTGCCTTGCCGGCTTTCATCTTCCGCAAAGCTTTTACTACCTCTTCTCTATTTACCAAATCATTTTCCCTAACCCTCTCACTTTGCACACCACCTCAACCAAAACACCCTATATCTGCCACTCTATCATCAAACACATTCAACATACCTTCAAAATACTCACTCCATCTCCTTCTCACATCACCACTACTTGTTATCACCTCCCCATTTGCGTCCTTCACTGAAGTTCCCATTTGCTCCCTTGTCTTACGCACTTTATTTACCTCCTTCCAGAACATCTTTTTATTCTCCCTAAAATTTAATGATACTCTCTCACCCCAACTCTCATTTGCCCTCTTTTTCACCTCTTGCACCTTTCTCTTGACCTCCTGTCTCTTTCTTTTATACATCTCCCACTCAATTTCATTTTTTCCCTGCAAAAATCGTCCAAATGCCACTCTCTTCTCTTTCACTAATAATCTTACTTCTTCATCCCACCACTCACTACCCTTTCTAATCAACCCACCTCCCACTCTTCTCATGCCACAAGCATCTTTTGCGCAATCCATCACTGATTCCCTAAATACATCCCATTCCTCCCCCACTCCCCTTACTTCCATTGTTCTCACCTTTTTCAATTCTGTACTCAGTCTCTCCTGGTACTTCCTCACACAAGTCTCCTTCCCAAGCTCACTCACTCTCACCACCCTCTTCACCCCAACATTCACTCTTCTTTTCTGAAAACCCATACAAATCTTCACCTTAGCCTCCACAAGATAATGATCAGACATCCCTCCAGTTGCACCTCTCAGCACATTAACATACAAAAGTCTCTCTTTCACGCGCCTGTCAATTAACACGTAATCCAATAACGCTCTCTGGCCATCTCTCCTACTTACATACGTATACTTATGTATATCTCGCTTTTTAAACCAGGTATTCCCAATCACCAGTCCTTTTTCAGCACATGAATCTACAAGCTCTTCACCATTTCCATTTACAACACTGAACACCCCATGTATACCAATTATTCCCTCAACTGCCACATTACTCACCTTTGCATTCAAATCACCCATCACTATAACCCGGTCTCGTGCATCAAAAACACTAACACACTCATTCAGCTGCTCCCAAAACACTTGCCTCTCATGATCTTTCTTCTCATGCCCAGGTGCATATGCACCAATAATCACCCATCTCTCTCCATCAACTTTCAGTTTTACCCATATTAATCGAGAATTTACTTTCTTACATTCTATCACATACTCCCACAACTCCTGTTTCAGAAGTACTGCTACTCCTTCCCTTGCTCTTGTCCTCTCACTAACCCCTGACTTTACTCCCAAGACATTCCCAAACCACTCTTCCCCTTTACCCTTGAGCTTCGTTTCACTCAGAGCCAAAACATCCAGGTTCCTTTCCTAATAAATATATATATATATATATATATATATATATATATATTTTTTTTTTTTTATACTTTGTCACTGTCTCCCGCGTTTGCGAGGTAGCGCAAGGAAACAGACGAAAGAAATGGCCCAGCCCCCCCCATACACATGTATATACATACGTCCACACACGCAAATATACATACCTACACAGGAGGTCAAGAGAAAGGTGCAAGAGGTGAAAAAAAGGGCAAATGAGAGTTGGGGTGAGAGACTATCAGTAAATTTTAGGGAGAATAAAAAGATGTTCTGGAAGGAGGTAAATAGGGTGCGTAAGACAAGGGAGCAAATGGGAACTTCAGTGAAGGGCGCAAATGGGGAGGTGATAACAAGTAGCGGTGATGTGAGAAGGAGATGGAATGAGTATTTTGAAGGTTTGTTGAATGTGTCTGATGACAGAGTGGCAGATATAGGGTGTTTTGGTCGAGGTGGTGTGCAAAGTGAGAGGGTTAGGGAAAATGATTTGGTAAACAGAGAAGAGGTAGTGAAAGCTTTGCGGAAGATGAAAGCCGGCAAGGCAGCAGGTTTGGATGGTATTGCAGTGGAATTTATTAAAAAAGGGGGTGACTGTATTGTTGACTGGTTGGTAAGGTTATTTAATGTATGTATGACTCATGGTGAGGTGCCTGAGGATTGGCGGAATGCGTGCATAGTGCCATTGTACAAAGGCAAAGGGGATAAGAGTGAGTGCTCAAATTACAGAGGTATAAGTTTGTTGAGTATTCCTGGTAAATTATATGGGAGGGTATTGATTGAGAGGGTGAAGGCAGGTACAGAGCATCAGATTGGGGAAGAGCAGTGCGGTTTCAGAAGTGGTAGAGGATGTGTGGATCAGGTGTTTGCTTTGAAGAATGTATGTGAGAAATACTTAGAAAAGCAAATGGATTTGTATGTAGCATTTATGGATCTGGAGAAGGCATATGATAGAGTTGATAGAGATGCTCTGTGGAAGGTATTAAGAATATATGGTGTGGGAGGCAAGTTGTTAGAAGCAGTGAAAAGTTTTTATCGAGGATGTAAGGCATGTGTACGTGTAGGAAGAGAGGAAAGTGATTGGTTCTCAGTGAATGTAGGTTTGCGGCAGGGGTGTGTGATGTCTCCATGGTTGTTTAATTTGTTTATGGATGGGGTTGTAAGGGAGGTAAATGCAAGAGTCCTGGAAAGAGGGGCAAGTATGAAGTCTGTTGGGGATGAGAGAGCTTGGGAAGTGAGTCAGTTGTTGTTCGCTGATGATACAGCGCTGGTGGCTGATTCATGTGAGAAACTGCAGAAGCTGGTGACTGAGTTTGGTAAAGTGTGTGGAAGAAGAAAGTTGAGAGTAAATGTGAATAAGAGCAAGGTTATTAGGTACAGTAGGGGTGAGGGTCAAGTCAAGTGGGAGGTGAGTTTGAATGGAGAAAAACTGGAGGAAGTGAAGTGTTTTAGATATCTGGGAGTGGATCTGTCAGCGGATGGAACCATGGAAGCGGAAGTGGATCATAGGGTGGGGGAGGGGGCGAAAATTTTGGGAGCCTTGAAAAATGTGTGGAAGTCGAGAACATTATCTCGGAAAGCAAAAATGGGTATGTTTGAGGGAATAGTGGTTCCAACAATGTTGTATGGTTGTGAGGCGTGGGCTATGGATAGAGATGTGCGCAGGAGGATGGATGTGCTGGAAATGAGATGTTTGAGGACAATGTGTGGTGTGAGGTGGTTTGATCGAGTGAGTAACGTAAGGGTAAGAGAGATGTGTGGAAATAAAAAGAGCGTGGTTGAGAGAGCAGAAGAGGGTGTTTTGAAGTGGTTTGGGCACATGGAGAGGATGAGTGAGGAAAGATTGACCAAGAGGATATATGTGTCGGAGGTGGAGGGAACGAGGAGAAGAGGGAGACCAAATTGGAGGTAAAAAGATGGAGTGAAAAAGATTTTGTGTGATCAGGGCCTGAACATGCAGGAGGGTGAAAGGAGGGCAAGGAATAGAGTGAATTGGAGCGATGTGGTATACCGGGGTTGACGTGCTGTCAGTGGATTGAATCAAGGCATGTGAAGCGTCTGGGGTAAACCATGGAAAGCTGTGTAGGTATGTATATTTGCGTGTGTGGACGTGTGTATGTACATGTGTATGGGGGGGGGGGGGTTGGGCCATTTCTTTCGTCTGTTTCCTTGCGCTACCTCGCAAACGCGGGAGACAGCGACAAAGTATAAAAAAAAAAAAAAAAAAAAAAACAGCTTTCCATGGTTTACCCCAGACGCTTCACATGCCTTGATTCAATCCACTGACAGCACGTCAACCCCGGTATACCACATCGCTCCAATTCACTCTATTCCTTGCCCTCCTTTCACCCTCCTGCATGTTCAGGCCCTGATCACACAAAATCTTTTTCACTCCATCTTTTTACCTCCAATTTGGTCTCCCTCTTCTCCTCGTTCCCTCCACCTCCGACACATATATCCTCTTGGTCAATCTTTCCTCACTCATCCTCTCCATGTGCCCAAACCACTTCAAAACACCCTCTTCTGCTCTCTCAACCACGCTCTTTTTATTTCCACACATCTCTCTTACCCTTACGTTACTCACTCGATCAAACCACCTCACACCACACATTGTCCTCAAACATCTCATTTCCAGCACATCCATCCTCCTGCGCACAACTCTATCCATAGCCCACGCCTCGCAACCATACAACATTGTTGGAACCACTATTCCTTCAAACATACCCATTTTTGCTTTCCGAGATAATGTTCTCGACTTCCACACATTCTTCAAGGCCCCCAGAGTTTTCGCCCCCTCCCCCACCCTATGATCCACTTCCGCTTCCATGGTTCCATCCGCTGCCAGATCCACTCCCAGATATCTAAAACACTTCACTTCCTCCAGTTTTTCTCCATTCAAACTCACCTCCCAATTGACTTGACCCTCAACCCTACTGTACCTAATATCCTTGCTCTTATTCACATTTACTCTTAACTTTCTTCTTCCACACACTTTACCAAACTCACTCACCAGCTTCTGCAGTTTCTCACATGAATCAGCCACCAGCGCTGTATCATCAGCGAACAACAACTGACTCACTTCCCGAGCTCTCTCATCCCCAACAGACTTCATACTTGCCCCTCTTTCCAAAACTCTTGCATTTACCTCCCTACAAACCCCATCCATAAACAAATTAAACAACCATGGAGACAGCACACACCCCTGCCGCAAACCTACATTCACTGAGAACCAATCACTTTCCTCTCTATATATATATATTAGAAAAGCAAATGGATTTGTATGTAGCATTTATGGATCTGGAGAAGGCATATGATAGAGTTGATAGAGATGCTCTGTGGAAGGTACTAAGAATATATGGTGTGGGAGGCAAGTTGTTAGAAGCAGTGAAAAGTTTTTATCGAGGATGTAAGGTATATGTACGTGTAGGAAGAGAGTAAAGTGATTGGTTCTCAGTGAATGTAGGTTTGCGGCAGGGGTGTGTGATGTCTCCATGGTCATTTAATTTGTTTATGGATGGGGTGGTTAGGGAGGTGAATGCAAGAGTTTTGGAAAGAGGCGTAAGTATGAAGTCTGTTGGGGATGAGAGAGCTTGGGAAGTGAGTCAGTTGTTGTTCGCTGATGATACAGCACTGGTGGCTGATTCATGTGAGAAACTGCAGAAGCTGGTGACTGAGTTTGGTAAAGTGTGTGAAAGAAGAAAGCTGAGAGTAAATGTGAATAAGAGCAAGGTTATTAGGTACAGTACTCTTGAGGATCAAGTCAATTGGGAGGTAAGTTTGAAAGGAGAAAAACTGAAGAAATTAAGGTGTTTTAGATATCTGGAAGTGGATCTGGCAGCGGATGGAACCATGGAAGAGGAAGTGAATCATAGGGTGGGGGAGGGGGCGAAAATCCTGGGAGCCTTGAAGAATGTGTGGAAGTCGAGAACATTATCTCTGAAAGCAAAAATGGCTGTGTTTGAAGGAACAGTGGTTCCAACAATGTTGTCTGGTTGCGAGGCGTAGGCCATGGATAGAGTTGTGCACAGGAGGGTGGATGTGCTGGAAATGAGATGTTTGAGGACAATATGTGGTGTGAGGTGGTTTGATCGAGTAAGTAATGTAAGGGTAAGAGAGATGTGTGGAAATAAAAAGAGCGTGGTTGAGAGAGCAGAAGAGGGTGTTTTGAAATGATTTGGTCACATGGACAGAATGAGTGAGGAAAGATTGACCAATAGGATATATGTGTCAGAGGTGGAGGGAACGAGGAGAAGTTGGAGACCAAATTGGAGGTGGAAAGATGGAGTGAAAAAGATTTTGAGTGATCGGGGCCTGAACATGCAGGAGGGTGAAAGGTGGGCAAGGAATAGAGTGAATTGGATCGATGTGGTATACCGGGGTCGACGTGCTGTCAATGGATTGAATCAGGGCATGTGAAGTGTCTGGGGTAAACCATGGAAAGTTCTGCGGGGCCTGGATGTGGAAAGGGAGCTGTGGTTTCGGTGGATTATTGCATGACAGCTTGAGACTGAGTGTGATCGAATGTGGCCTTTGTTGTCTTTTCCTAGCGCTACCTCGCACACATGAGGGGGGGAGGGGATGTTATTCCATGTGTGGCGAGGTGGCGATTGGAATGAATAAAGGCAGACAGTGTGAATTGTGTGCATGTGTATATATGTACGTGTCTGTGTGTGTATCTATATGTGTACATTGAGATGTGTATGGGGTTGGGTTCGGCCATTTCTTTCCTCTGTTTCCTTGTGCTACCTCGCAAACACAGGAGACAGCGAAAAAGCAAAATAAATGAAATATAAATATATTTTATTTATTTCATTTTGCTTTGTCGCTGTCTCCCGCGTTTGCGGGGTAGCGCAAGGAAACAGACGAAAGAAATGGCCCAACCCACCCCCATACACATGTATATACATACACATCCACACACGCAAATATACATACCTATAAATCTCAACGTATACATATAAATACACCCACAGACATATACATATATACACATGTACATAATTCATAGTCTACCTTTATTCATTCCCATCGCCACCTCCCACACATGAAATAACATCCCCTCCCCCCCTCATGTGTGCGAGGTAGCGCTAGGAAAAGACAACAAAGGCCACATTCGATCACACTCAGTCTCAAGCTGTCATGCAATAATCCACCGAAACCACAGCTCCCTTTCCACATCCAGGCCCCACAGAGCTTTCCATGATTTACCCCAGAAGATTCACATGCCCTCGTTCAATCCATTGACAGCATATTGACCCCGATATACCACATCGTTCCAATTCACTCTGTTCCTTGCACACCTTTCACCCTCCTGCATGTTCAGGCCCCGATCACACAAAATCTTTTTCACTCCATCTTTCCACCTCCAATTTGGTCTCCCACTTCTCCTCATTCCCTCCACCTCTGACACATATATACTCTTGGTCAATCTTTCCTCACTCATTCTCTCCATGTGCCCAAATCATTTCAAAACACCCTCTTCCACTCTCTAAACAACACTCTTTTTATTACTACACAGCTCTTTTACCCTATTATTACTTACTAGATCAAACCACTTCACACCACATATTGTCCTTAAACATCTCATTTCCAGCACATCCACCCTCCTGTGCACAACTCTATCCATAGCCCACGCCTCGCAACCTTACAACATTGTTGGAACCACTATTCCTTCAAACATACCCATTTTTGCTTTCCGAGATAATGTTCTCGACTTCCACACATTCTTCAAGGCTCCCAGAATTTTCGCCCCCTCCCCCACCCTATGATTCACTTCTGTTTCCATGGTACCATCCGCTGCCAGATCCACTCCCAGATATCAAAAACACTTCACTTCCTCCAGTTTTTCTTCATTCAAACTTACCTCCCAACTGACTTCACCCTAAACCCTACTGTACCTAATAACCTTGCTCTTATTCACATTTACTCAGAACTTTCTTCTTTCACACACTTTACCAAACTCAGTCACCAGCTTCTGCATTTTCTCACATGAATCAGCCACCAGTGCTGTATCATCAGCGAACAACAACTGACTCACTTCCCAAGCTCTCTTATCCACAACAGACTTCATACTTCTCCCTTATGTAATTAGGAGAGATGGCCAGAGAGCGTTATTGGATTACGTCTTAATTGATAGGCGCGCAAAAGAGAGACTTTTGGATGTTAATGTGCTGAGAGGTGCAACTGGAGGGATGTCTGCTCATTACCTTGTGGAGGCGAAGGTGAAGATTTGTAGAGGTTTTCAGAAAAGAAGAGAGAATGTGGGGGTGAAGAGAGTGGTGAGAGCAAGTGAGCTTGGGAAGGAGACTTGTGTGAGGAAGTACCAGTAGACACTGAGTACAGAATGGAAAAAGGTGAGAACAAAGGACGTAAGGGGAGTGGGGGAGGAATGGGATGCATTTAGGGAAGCAGTGATGGCTTGCGCAAAAGATGCTTGTGGCATGATAAGCGTGGGAGGTGGGCAGATTAGAAAGGGTAGTGAGTGGTAGGATGAAGAAGTTAGATTATTAGTGAAAGAGAAGAGAGAGGCTTTTGGACGATTTTTGCAGGGAAATAATGCAAATGAGTGGGAGATGTACAAAAGAAAGAGGGCAAATGAGAGTTGGGGTGAAAGAGTATCATTAAATTTTAGGGAGAATAAAAAGATGTTTTGGAAAGAGGCAAATAAAGTGCGTACGACAAGGGAACAAATGGGAACTTCAGTGATGGGGCTAATGGGGAGGTGATGACAAATAGTGGTGATGTGAGAAGGGGGTGGAGTGAGTATTTTGAAGGTTTATTGAATGTGTTTGACGATAGAGTGGCAGATATAGGGTGTTTTGGTTGAGGTGGTGTGCAAAGTGAGAAGGTTAGGAAAAATGATTTGGTAAACAGAGAAGAGGTAGTAAAATCTTTGCGGAAGATGAAAGCCAGCAAGGCAGCGGGTTTGGATGTTATTGCAGTGGGTGACTGTATTGTTGACTGGTTGGTAAGGTTATTTAATGTATATATAATTCATGGTGAGGTGCCTGAGGATTGGCGGAATGCTTGCAGAATGACGTTGTACAAAAGCAAAGGGGACAAAGGTGAGTGCTCAAATTACAGAGGTATAAGTTTGTTGAGTATTCCTGGGAAATCATATGGGAGGGTATTGATTGAGAGGGTGAAGGCATGTACAGAGCATCAAATTGGGGAAGAGCAGTGTGGTTTCAGAAGTGGTAGAGGATGTGTGGATCAGGTGTTTGCTTTGAGGAATGTATGTGAGAAATACTTAGAAAAGGAAATGGATTTGTATGTAGCATTTATGGATCTGGAAAAGGCATATGATAGAGATGCTCTGTGGAAGGTATTAAGAATATATGGTGTGGGAGGCAAGTTGTTAGAAGCATTCAAAAGTTTTCATCGAGGATGTAAGGCATGTGTACGTGTAGGAAGAGAGGAAAGTGATTGGTTCTCAGTGAATGTAGGTTTGCTGCAGGGGTGTGTGATGTCTCCATGGTTGTGTGATTTGTTTATGGATGGTGTTGTTAGGGAGGTGAATGCAAAAATATATATATTTTTTTTTTTTTGCTTTGTCGCTGTCTCCCGCGCTTGCGAGGTAGCGCAAGGAAACAGATGAAAGAAATGGCCCAATCCATCCCCATACACATGTATATACATACGTCCACACACGCAAATATATATACCTACACAGCTTTCCATGGCTTACCCCAGACGCTTCATATGCCCTGATTCAATCCACTGACAGCACGTCAACACCGGTATACCACATCGATCCAATTCACTCTATTCCTTGCCCTCCTTTCCCCTCCTGCATGTTCAGGTCCTGATCACACAAAATCTTTTTCACTCCATCTTTCCACCTCCAATTTGGTCTCCCACTTCTCCTCATACCCTCCACCTCCGACACATATATCCTCTTGGACAATCTTTCCTCACTCATTCTCTCCATGTGCCCAAACCATTTCAAAACACCCTCTTCTGCTCTCTCAACCACGCTCTTTTTATTTCCACACATCTCTCTTACCCTTACGTTACTTACTCGATCAAACCACCTCACACCACACATTGTCCTCAAACATCTCATTTCCAGCACATCCATCCTCCTGCGACCAACTCTATCCATAGCCCACACCTCGCAACCATACAACATTGTTGGAACCACTATTCCTTCAAACATACCCATTTTTGCTTTCCAAGATAATGTTCTCGACTTCCACACATTCTTCAAGGCTCCCAGGATTTTCGCCCCCTCCCCCACCTTATGATCCACTTCCGCTTCCAAGGTTCCATACGCTGCTAGATCCACTCTCAGATATCTAAAACACTTTACTTCCTCCAGTTTTTCTCCATTCAAACTTACCTCCCAATTGACTTGACCCTCAACCCTATTGTACCTAATTACCTTGCTTTTATTCACATTTACTCTTAACTTTCTTCTTTCACACACTTTACCAAACTCAGTCACCAGCTTCTGCAGTTTCTCACATGAATCAGCCACCAGTGCTGTATCATAAGCGAACGACAACTGACTCACTGCCCAAGCTCTCTCATCCACAACAGACTTCATACTTGCCCCTCTTTCCAAAACTCTTGCATTCACCTCCCTAACAACCCCATCCATAAACAAATTAAACAACCATGGAGACATCACACACCCCTGCCGCAAACCTACATTCACTGAGAACCAATCACTTTCCTCTCTTCCTACACATACACATGCCTTACATCCTCGATAAAAACTTTTCACTGCTTCTAACAACTTGCCTCCTACACCATATATTCTTAATACCTTCCACAGAGCATCTCTATCAACTCTATCATATGCCTTCTCCTGATCCATAAAAATGCTACATACAAATCCATTTCCTTTTCTAAGTATTTCTCACATACATTCTTCAAAGCAAACACCTGATCCACACATCCTCTACCACTTCAGAAACCACACTGCTCTTCCCCAATCTGATGCTCTGTACATGCCTTCACCCTCTCAATCAATACCCTCCCATATAATTTACCATATAATTTTATATATATATATATATATATATATATATATATATATATATATATATATATATATATATATATATTTATATATTTATTTATATAAATATACCTATATATATTTTCTTTATATTTTTTATTATACTTTGTCGCTGTCTCCCGCGTTTGCAAGGTAGCGCAAGGAAACAGATGAAAGAAATGGCCAGACCCCCCCCCCATACACATGTATATACATACGTCCACACACGCAAATATACATACCTACACAGCTTTCCATGGTTTACCCCAGACGCTTCACATGCCTTGATTCAATCCACTGACAGCACGTCAACCCTGGTATACCACATCGCTCCAATTCACTCTATTCCTTGCCCTCCTTTCACCCTCCTGCATGTTCAGGCCCCAATCACACAAAATCTTTTTCACTCCATCTTTTTTTTTTTTTGCTTTGTCGCTGTCTCCCGCGTTTGCGAGGCAGTGCAAGGAAACAGACGAAAGAAATGGCCCAACCCACCCCCATACACAATATATATACATACACGTCCACACACGCAAATATACATACCTATACATCTCAATGTACACATATATACACACACACAGACACACACATATATACCCATGCACACAATTCACACTGTCTGCCTTTATTCATTCCCATCGCCACCTCGCCACACACACACACACACACACATATATATATATATATATATATATATATATATATATATATATATATATATATAGGCGTGGGCTATAGATAGAGTTGTGCGCAGGAGGGTGGATGTGCTGGAAATGAGATGTTTGAGGACAATATGTGGTGTGAGGTGGTTTGATCGAGTAAGTAATGTAAGGGTAAGAGAGATGTGTGGAAATAAAAAGAGTGTGCTTGAGAGAGCAAAAGAGGGTGTTTTGAAATGGTTTCGCCACATGGAGAGAATGAGTGAGGAAAGATTGACCAAGAGGATATATGTGTCAGAGGTGGAGGGAACGAGGAGAAGTGGGAGACCAAATTGGAAGTGGAAAGATGGAGTGAAAACGATTTTGAGTGATCGGGGCCTGAACATGCAGGAGGGTGAAAGGCGTGCAAGGAATAGAGTGAATTGGAACGATGTGGTATACTGGGGTCGACGTTCTGTCAATGGATTGAACGAGGGCATGTGAAGTGTCTGGGGTAAACCATGGAAAGTTGTGTGGGGCCTGGATGTGGAAAGGGAGCTGTGGTTTCGGTGAATTATTACATGACAGCTAGAGACTGAGTGTGATCGAATGGGTCCTTTGGTGTCTTTCCTAGCGCTACCTCACACACATGAAGGGGGAGGGGGTTGTTATTCCATGTGTGGTGAGGTGGCGATGGGAATGAATAAAGGCAGACAGTATGAATTATGTACATGTGTATATATGTATATGTCTGTGTGTGTATATATATGTGTACATTGAGATGTATAGGTATGTATATTTGCGTGTGTGGACGTGTATGCATATACATATGTGGGCGGGTTGGGCCATTCATTCGTCTGTTTCCTTGCGCTACCTCGCTAACGCGGGAAACAGCGACAAAGCAAAATAAATATATAAATAAATATACATATATATGTTATTTTGCTTTGTCGCTGTCTCCCGAGTTTGCAAGGTAGCGCAAAGAAACAGACGAAAGAAATGGCCCAACCCACCCCCATACACAATGTATATACATACACGTCCACACACGCAAATATACATACCTATACATCTCAATGTACACATATATACACACACACAGACACACACATATATACCCATGCACACAATTCACAATGTTTGCCTTTATTCATTCCCATCGCCACCTCGCCACACATGGAATACCATCCCCCTCCCCCCTCATGTGTGCAAGGTAACACTAGGAAAAGACAACAAAGGCCACATTCGTTCACACTCAGTCTCTAGCTGTCATGCAATAATGCCCGAAACCACAGCTCCCTTTCCACATCCAAGCCCCAAACAACTTTCCATGGTTTACCCCAGACGCTTCACATGCCCTGATTCAATCCACTGACAGCACATCAACCCCGGTGTACCACATCGATCCAATTCACTCTATTCCTTGCCCTCCTTTTACCCTCCTGCATGTTGAGGCCCCGATCACTCAAAATCTTTTTCACTCCATCTTTCCATCTCCAATTTGGTCTCCTACTTCTCCTCGTTCCCTCCACCTCTGACACATATATCCTCTTGGTCAATCTTTCCTCACTCATTCTCTCCATGTGCCCAAACCATTTCAAAACACCCTCTTCTGCTCTCTCAACCATGCTCTTTTTATTTCCACACATCTCTCTTACCCTTACATTACGTACTCGATCAAACCACCTCACTCCACACACTGTCCTCAAACATCTCATTTCCAGCACATCCACCCTCCTGCGCACAACTCTATCCATAGCCCACACCTCGCAACCATACAACATTGTTGGAACCACTATTCCTTCAAACACCCATTTTTGCTTTCCGAGATAATGTTCTCGACTTCCACACATTCTTCAAGGCTCCCAGGATTTTCGCCCCCTCCCCCACCCTATGATTCACTTCTGCTTCCATGGTTCCATCCACTGCCAGATCCACTCCCAGATATCTAAAACACTTTACTTCCTCCAGTTTTTCTCCATTCAAACTTACCTCCCAACTGACTTGACCCTCAACCCTACTGTACCTAATAACCTTGCTCTTATTCACATTTACTCTTAACTTTATTCTTTCACACACTTTACCAAACAAACAACAACTGACTCACTTCCCAAGCTCTCTCATCCACAACAGACTTCATACTTGCCCCTCTTTCCAAAACTCTTGCATTCACCTCCCTAACAACCCCATCCATAAACAAATTAAACATCCATGGAGACATCACACACCCCTGCCGCAAACCTACATTCACTGAAAACCAATCACTTTCCTCTCTTCCTACACGTACACATGCCTGACATCCTCGATAAAAACTTTTCACTGCTTCTAACAACTTGCCTCCCACACCATATATTCTTAATACCTTCCACAGAGCATCTCTATCAACTCTATCATATGCCTTCTCCAGATCACACACCCCTGCCGCAAACCTACATTCACTGAGAACCAATCACTTTCCTCTCTTCCTACACGTACACATGCCTGACATCCTCGATAAAAACTTTTCACTGCTTCTAACAACTTGCCTCCCACACAATATATTCTTAATACCTTCCACAGAGCATCTCTATCAACTCTATCATATGCCTTCTCCAGATCCATTAATGCTACATAAAAATCCATTTGCTTTTCTAAGTATTTCTCACATATATTCTTCAAAGCAAACACCTGATCCATACATCCTCTACCACTTCTGAAACCACACTGCTCTTCCCCAATCTGATGCTCTGTACATGCCTTCACCCTCTCAATCAATACCCTCCCATATAATTTACCTTCTGTTTCCCATTTTTTAGAAAGTTAAAAAAATACAAGGAGGGGAGGATTTCTGGCCCCATGCTCCCGTCCCCTCTAGTCGCTTTCTACGACACGCGTGGTTGAGAGAGCAGAAGAGGGTGTTTTGAAATGGTTCGGCTACATGGAGAGAATGAGTGAGGAAAGGTTGACCAAGAGGATATACGTGTCAGAGGTGGAGGGAACGAGGAGAAGTGGGAGACCAAATTGGAGGTGGAAAGATGGAGTGAAAAAGATTTTGTGTGATCGGGGCCTGAACATGCAGGAGGGTGAAAGGAGGGCAAGGAACAGAGTGAATTGGATCGATGTGGTATACCGGGGTTGACGTGCTGTCAGAGGATTGAATCAGGGCATGTAAAGCGTCTGGGGTAAACCATGGAAAGCTGTGTAGGTATGTATATTTTGCGTGTGTGGACGTATGTATATACATGTGTATGGGGGTGGGTTGGGCCATTTCTTCGTCTGTTTCCTTGCGCTACCTCGCAAACGCGGGAGACAGCGACAAAGCAAAAAAAAAAAAAAAATATACATATATATAGAGGATGTGTGGATCAGGTGTTTGCTTTGAAGAATGTATGTGAGAAATACTTAGAAAAGCAAATGGATTTGTATGTAGCATTTATGAATCTGGAGAAGGCATATGACAGAGTTGATAGAGATGCTCTGTGGAAGGTATTAAGAATATATGGTGTGGGAGGAAAGTTGTTAGAAGCAGTGAAAAGTTTTTATCGAGGATGTAAGGCATGTGTACGTGTAGGAAGAGAGGAAAGTGATTGGTTCTCAGTGAATGTAGGTTTACGGCAGGGGTGTGTGATCTCTCCATGGTTGTTTATTTGTTTATGGATGGGGTTGTTAGGGAGGTGAATGCAAGAGTTTTGGAAAGAGGGGCAAGTATGTAGTCTGTTGGGGATGAGAGAGCTTGGGAAGTGAGTCAGTTGTTGTTCGCTGATGATACAGCACTGTTGGCTGATTCATGTGAGAAACTGCAGAAGCTGGTGACTGAGTTTGGTAAAGTGTGTGAAAGAAGAAAGTTAAGAGTAAATGTGAATAAGAGCAAGGTTATTAGGCACAGTAGGGTTGAGGGTCAAGTCAATTGGGAGGTAAGTTTGAATGGAGAAAAACTGGAGGAAGTAAAGTGTTTTAGATATCTGGGAGTGGATCTGGAAGCGGATGGAACCATGGAAGCGGAAGTGGATCATAGGGTGGGGGAGGGGGCGAAAATTCTGGGAGCCTTGAAGAATGTGTGGAAGTCAAGAATATTATCTCGGAAAGCAAAAATGGGTATGTTTGAAGGAATAGTGGTTCCAACAATGTTGTAGGGTTGCGAGGCGTGGGCTATGGATAGAGTTGTGTGCAGGAGGATGGATGTGCTGGAAATGAGATGTTTGAGGACAATGTGTGGTGTGAGGTGGTTTGATCGAGTAAGTAACGTAAGGGTAAGAGAGATGTGTGGAAATAAAAAGAGCGTGGTTGAGAGAGCAGAAGAGGGTGTTTTGAAATGGTTTGGGCACATAGAGAGAATGAGTGAGGAAAGATTGACCAAGAGGATACATGTGTCGGAGGTGGAGGGAACGAGGAGAAGAGGGAGACCAAATTGGAGCTGGAAAGATGGAGTGAAAAAGATTTTGTGTGATCGGGGCCTGAACATGCAGGAGGGTGAAAGGAGGGCAAGGAATAGAGTGAATTGGATCGATGTGGTATACCAGGGTTGACGTGCTGTCAGTGGATTGAATCAGGGCATGTGAAGCGTCTGGGGTAAACCATGGAAAGCTGTGTAGGTATGTATATTTGCGTGTGTGGACATATGTATATACATGTGTATGGGGGTGGGTTGTTCCATTTCTTTCGTCAGTTTCCTTGCGCTACCTCGCAAACGTGGGAGACAGCAACAAAGCACAAAAAAAAAAAAAAATAATTTACCAGGAATACTCAACAAACTTATACCTCTGTAATTTGAGCACTCACTCTTATCCCCTTTGCCTTTGCACAATAGCACTATGCATGCATTCCGCCAATCCTCAGGCACCTCACCATGAGTCATACATACATTAAATAACCTTACCAACCAGTCAACAATACAGTCACACCCTTTTTTAATCAATTCCACTGTAATACCATCCAAACCTACTGCCTTGCCGGCTTTCATCTTCCGCAAAGCTTTTATAACTCTTCTCTGTTTACCAAATCATTTTCCCTAACCCTCTCACTTTGCACACCACATCGACCAAAACACCCTATATCTGCCACTCTATCATCAAACACATTCAACAAACCTTCAAAATACTCACTCCATCTCCTTCTCACATCACCACTGCTTGTTATCACCTCCCCATTTGCGCCCTTCACTGCAGTTCCCATTTGCTCCCTTGTCTTACGCACTTTATTTACCTCCTTCCAGAACATCTTTTTATTCTCCCTAAAATTTAATGATACTCTCTCACCCCAACTCTCATTTGTCCTCTTTTTCACCTCTATATATATATATATATATATATATATATATATATATATATATATATACATATATATATATATATTCCATGGGGATAGGGGAGAAAGAATACTTCCCACGTATTCCCTGCGTGTCGTAGAAGGCGACTAAAAGGGGAGGGAGCGGGGGGCTGGAAATCCTCCCCTCTCGTTTTTTTTTAATTTTCCAAAAGAAGGAACAGAGAATTGGGCCAGGTGAGGGTATTCCCTCAAAGGCCCAGTCCTCTGTTCTTAACGCTACCTCGCTAATGCGGGAAATGGCAAATAGTTTGAAAGAAAGAAAGAAAAGAATATATATATAAATATATATATATATATATATATATATATATATATATATATATTTTTTTTTTTTTTTATACTTTGTCGCTGTCTCCCGCGTTTGAGAGATAGCGCAAGGAAACAGACGAAAGAAATGGCCCAACCCACCCCCATACACATGTATATACATACGTCCACACACGCAAATATACATACCTACACAGCTTTCCATGGTTTACCCCAGACGCTTCACATGGCTTGATTCAATCCACTGACAGCACGTCAACCCCGGTATACCACATCGATCCAATTCACTCTATTCCTTGCCCTCCTTTCACCCTCCTGCATGTTCAGGCCCCAATCACACAAAATCTTTTTCACTCCATCTTTCCACCTCCAATTTGGTCTCCCTCTCCTCCTCGTTCCCTCCACCTCCGACACATATATCCTCTTGGTCAATCTTTCCTCACTCATTCTCTCCATGTGCCCAAACCATTTCAAAATACCCTCTTCTGCTCTCTCAACCACGCTCTTTTTATTTCCACACATCTCTCTTACCCTTACGTTACTTACTCGATCAAACCACCTCACACCACACATTGTCCTCAAACATCTCATTTCCAGCACATCCATCCTCCTGCGCACAACTCTATCCATAGCCCATGCCTCGCAACCATACAACATTGTTGGAACGACTATTCCTTCAAACATACCCATTTTTGCTTTCCGAGATAATGTTCTCGACTTCCACACATTTTTCAAGGCTCCCAGAATTTTCGTCCCCTTCCCCACCCTATGATCCACTTCCGCTTCCATGGTTCCATCCGCTGCCAGATCCACTCCCAGATATCTAAAACACTTCACTTCCTCCAGTTTTTCTCCATTCAAACTCACCTCCCAATTGACTTGACCCTCAACCCTACTGTACCTAATAACCTTGCTCTTATTCACATTTACTCTTAACTTTCTTCTTTCACACACTTTACCAAACTCAGTCACCAGCTTCTGCGGTTTCTCACATGAATCAGCCACCAGCGCTGTATCATCAGCGAACAACAACTGACTCACTTCCCAAGCTCTCTCATCCACAACAGACTTCATACTTGCCCCTCTTTCCAAAACTCTTGCATTCACCTCCCTAACAACCCAATCCATAAACAAATTAAACGACCATGGAGATATCACACACCCCTGCCGCAAACCTACATTCACTGAGAACCAATCACTTTCCTCTCTTTTGCTTTGTTGCTGTCTCCAGCGTTTGCAAGGTAGTGCAAGGAAACAGACAAAAGAAATGGTCTAACCCACCCCTATAAACATGTATATACATGCACGTCCAAACACGCAAATATACATACCTATACATCTCAATGTACACATATATATACACACACAGACACATACATATATACCCATGCACACAATTCACAGTCTGCCTTTATTCATTCCCATCGCCACCTCGCCACACATGGAATACCATCCCCCTCCCCCCTCATGTGTGCGAGGTAGCGCTAGGAAAAGACAACAAAGGCCCCATTCGTTCACACTCAGTCTCTAGCTGTCATGCAATAATGCCCGAAACCACAGCTCCCTTTCCACATCCAGGCCCCACACAACTTTCCATGGTTTACCCCAGACGCTTCACATGCCCTGATTCAATCCACTGACAGGACGTCAACCCCGGTATACCACATCGATCCAATTCTCTCTATTCCTTGCCCGCCTTTCACCCTCCTGCATGTTCAGGCCCCGATCACACAAAATCTTTTTCACTCCATCTTTCCACCTCCAATTTGGTCTCCCACTTTCCTTGTTCCCTCCACCTCCGACACATATATCTTCTTGGTCAATCTTTTTTTTGCCGCATCCTCCCAAGTTTGCGACGTACTGCAAGGAAACAAATGAAAGAAATGGCCCAACCCACCCCCATACACATGTATATACATACACGTCCACACACGCAAATATACATACCCATACATCTCAATGTACACATATATATACACACAGCCATATACATATATACACATGCACACAATTCACACTGTCTGCCTTTATTCATTCCCATCGCCACCTCGCCACACATGGAATAACATCCCCCTCCCCCCTCATATGTATGTGGTAGCGCTAGGAAAAGACAACAAAGGCCCCGTTCGTTCACACTCAGTCTCTAGCTGTCATGTAATAATGCACCAAAACCACAGCTCCCTTTCCACATCCAGGCCCCACAGAACTTTCAATGGTTTACTCCAGATGCTTCAAATGCCCTGGTTCAATCCACTGACAGCATGTCGACCCCGGTATACCATATCGTTCCAATTCACTCTATTCCTTGCACGCCTTTCACCCTCCTGCATGTTCAGGCCACGATCACTCAAAATCTTTTTCACTCCATCTTTCCACCTCCAATTTGGTCTCCCACTTCTCCTCGTTCCCTCCACCTCTGACACATATATCTTCTTGGTCAATCTTTCCTCATTCATTCTCTCCATGAGACCAAACCATTTCAAAACACCTTCTTCTGCTTTCTCAACCACACTCTTTATTACCACACATCTCTCTCACCCTCACATTACTTACTCGATCAAACCACCCCACACCACATATTGTCCTCAAACATCTCATTTCCAGCACATCCACCCTCCTGCGCACAACTCTATTCATAGCTCACGCCTCGCAACCATACAACATTATTGGAACCACATACCCATTTTTGCTTTCCGAGATAATATTCTTGACTTCCACACATTCTTTAAGGCTCCCAAAACTTTCGCCCCCTCCCCCACCCTATGATTCACTTCTGCTTCCATGGTTCCATCCGCTGCCAAATCCACTCCCAGATATCTAAAGCACTTCACTTCCTCCTGTTTTCCTCCATTCAAACTTACCTCCCTATTGACTTGACCCTCAACCCTACTGTACCTAATAACCTTGCTCTTATTCACATGTACTCTTAACTTTCTTCTTTCACACACTTTACCAAACTCAGTCACTAGCTTCTGCAGTTTCTCATATGAATCAGCCACCAGAACTGTATCATCACCGAACAACAACTGACTCACTTCCCTAGTTCTCTCATCCACAACAGACTGCATTCTTGCCCCTCTTTCCAAAACTCTTGCATTCACCTCCCTAACAACTCCATCCTTAAACAAATTAAAACAATCATGGAGAAATCAGACACCCTGCTGCAAACCTACATTCACTGAGAACCAATCGCTTTCCTCTCTTCCTACACGTACACATGCCTTACATCCTCGATAAAAACTTTTCACTGCTTCTAACAACTTGCCTCCTACACCATATATTCTTCATACCTTCCACGAAGCATCTCTATCAACTCTATCATATGCCTTCTCCAGATCCATAAATGCTATATACAAATCCATTTCCTTTTCTAAGTATTTCTCACATACATTCTTCAAAGCAAACACCTGATCCACACATCCTTTACCACTTCTGAAACCACACTGCTCTTCCCCAGTCTGATGCTCTGTACATGCCTTCACCCTCTGAATCAATACCTTCCCATATAATTTATCAGGAATACTCAACAAACTTATACCTCTGTAATTTGAGCACTCACTCTTATCCCCTTTGCCTTTGTACAATGGCACGATGCAAGCATTCCGCCAATCCTCAGGCACCTCACTATGAATCATACATACATTAAATAAGCTTACCAACCACTCAACAATATAGTCCCCCCCCCCTTTTTTAATAGATTCCACTGCAATACCATCCAAACCCACTGCCTTCCGGCTTTCATCTTATATATATATATCCCTGGGGATAGGGGAGAAAGAATACTTCCCGCTTATTCCTCACGTGTCATAGAAGGTGACTAAAGGGGACGGGAGCGGGGTCCAGGAAACTCTCCCCTCCTTGTATTCTAACTTTCTAAAAGGGGAAACAGAAGTAGTCACCCGGGGAGTGCTCATCCTCCTCAAAGGCTCAGATTAGGGTGTCTAAGTGTGTGTGGATGTAACCAAGATGAGAAAAAAGGAGAGACAGGTAGTATGTTTGAGGAAAGGAACCTGGATATTTTGGCTCTGAGTGAAACAAACCTCAAGGGTAAAGGGGAAGAGTAGTTTGGGAATGTCTTAGGAGTAAAGTCAGGGGTTAGAGATAGGACAAGAGCAAGGGAAGGAGTAGCACTATTCCTGAAACAGGAGTGGCGGGAGTATGTAATAAGGTGTAAGAAAGTAAACTCTAGATTGACATGGGTAAAACTGAAAGTTGATGGAGAGATATGGGTGATTATTGGTGCATATGCACCTGGGCATGAGAAGAAAGATCATGAGAGGCAAGTGTTTTGGGGGCAGCTGAATGAGTGTGTTAGTAGTTTTGATGCACGAGACCGGGTTATAGTGATGGGTGATTTGAATGCAAAAGTGAGTCATGTGGCAGTTGAGGGAATAATTTGTATATATGGGGTGTTCAGTGGTGTAAATGAAAATGGTGAAGAGCTTGTAAATTTATGTGCTGAAAAAGGACTGGTGATTGGGAATACCTGGTTTAAAAAGAGAGATATACATAAGTATACGTATGTAGGTAGGAGAGATGGCCAGAGAACGTTATTGGATTACGTGTTAATTGACAGGCGCGCGAAAGAGAGACTTTCAGATGTTAATGTGCTGAGAGGTGCAACTGGAGGGATGTCTGATCATTATCTTGTGGAGGCGAAGGTGAAAATTTGTAGAGGTTTTCAGAAAAGAAGAGAGAATGTTGGGTTGAAGAGAGTGGTGAGAGTAAGTGAGCTTAGGAAGGAGACGTGTGAGGAAGTACCAGGAGACACTGAATACAGAATGGAAAAAGGTGAGAACAAAGGACGTAAGGGGAGTGGGGGAGGAGTGGGATGTATTTAGGGAAGCAGTGATGGCTTGCGCAAAAAAAGCTTGTGGCATGAGAAGCGTGGGAGGTGGGCAGATTAGAAAGGGTAGTGGGTGGTGGGATGAAGAAGTAAGATTATTAGTGAAAGAGAAGAGAGAGGCATTTGGATGAGTTTTGAAGGGAAATAATGCAAATGAGTGGGAGGTGTATAAAAGAAAGAGGCAGGAGGTCAATGGAAAGGTGCAAGAGGTGAAAAAGAGGGCAAATGAGAGTTGGGGTGAGAGAGTATCATTAAATTTTAGGGATAATAAAAAGATGTTTTGGATGGAAGTAAATAAAGTGCATAAGACAAGGGAACAAATGGGAACTTCAGTGAGGGGGCTAATGGAAAGGTGATAACAAGTAGTGGTGATGTGAGAAGGAGATGGAGTGAGTATTTTCAAGATTTGTTGAATGTTTGATGATAAGAGTGGCAGATATAGGGTGTTTTCATTGAGGTGGTGTGCAAAATGTGCAAAGTGAGAGGGTTAGGGAAAATGATTTGGTAAACAGAAAAGAGGTAGTAAAAGCTTTGTGGAAGATGAAAGCAGGCAAGGCAGCAGGTTTGGATAGTATTACAGTAGAATTTATTAAAAAAGGGGGCGAGTGTATTGTTGACAGGTTGTTAAGGTTATTCAATGTATATATGATTCATGGTGAGGTGCCTGAGGATTGGCGGAGTGCTTGCATAGTGCCATTGTACAAAGGCAAAGGGGACAAAGGTGAGTGCTCAAATTACAGAGGTATAAGTTTGTTGAGTATTCCTGGGAAATTATATGGGAGGGTATTGATCGAGAGGGTGAAATCATGTGCAGAGCATCAGATTGGGGAAGAGCAGTGTGGTTTCAGAAGTGGTAGAGGATGTGTGGATCAGGTGTTTCCTTTGAAGAATGTATGTGAGAAGTACTTAGGAAAGCAAAAGGATTTGTATTTACTATTTATGGATCTGGAGAAGTCATATGATAGAGTTGATAGAGATGCTCTGTGGAAGGTATCAAGAATATATAGTGTGGGAGGCAAGTTGTTAGAAGCAGTGAAAAGTTTTTACCGAGGATGTAAGGCATGTATATGTGCAGGAAGAGAGGAAAGTGATTGGTTCTCAGTGAATGTAGGTTTGCGGCAGAGGTGTGTGATGTCTCCATGGTTGTTTAATTTGTTTATGGATGGGGTTGATAGGGAGGTGAATGCAAGAGTTTTGGAGAGGGGCAAAAATGCAGTCTGTTGTGGATGAGAGAGCTTGGGAAATGAGTCAGTTGTTGTTCACTGATGATACAGCACTGGTGGCTGATTCATGTGAGAAAATGCAGAAGCTGGTGACTGAGTTTGGTAAAGTATGTGAAAGAACAAAGTTAAGAGTAAATGTGAATAAGAGCAAGGTTATTAGGTACAGTAGGGTTGAGGGTCAAGTCAATTGGGAGGTAAGTTTGAATGGAGAAAAACTGGAGGAAGTAAAGTGGTTTAGATATCTGGGAGTGGATCTGGCAGCAGATGGAACCATGGAAGCGGAAGTGAATCATAGGGTGGGGGAGGGGGCGAATATTCTGGGAGCCTTGAAGAATGTTTGGAAGTCAAGAACATTATCTCGGAAAGCAAAAATGCGTATGTCTGAAGGAATAGTGGTTCCAATAATGTTGTATGGTTGCGAGGTGTGGGATATGGATAGAGTTGTGCACAGGAGGGTGGATGTGCTGGAAATGAGATGTTTGAGGACAATATGTGGTGTGAGGTGGTTTGATCGAGTAAGTAATGTAAGGGTAAGAGAGATGTGTGGAAATAAAACGAGTGTGGTTGAGAGAGCAGAAGAGGGTGTTTTGAAATGGTTTGGTCACATGGAGAGAATGAGTGAGGAAAGATTGACCAAGAGGATATATGTGTCAGAGGTGGAGGGAACGAGGAGAAGTGGGAGACCAAATTGTAGGTGGAAAGATGGAGTGAAAAAGATTTTGAGTGATCGGGGCCTGAACGTGCAGGAGGGTGCAAGGTGTGTAAGGAATAGAGTGAATTGGAACGATGTGGTATACCGGGGTCGACGTGCCGTCAATGGATTGAACCAGGCGCATGTGATGCGTCTGGGGTAAACCATTGAAAGTTCTGTGGGGCCTGGATGTGGAAAGGGAGCTGTGGTTTCGGTGCATAATTACATGACAGCCTATAGAGTGAGGGTGAACGAATGGGGCCTTTGTTGTCCTTTCCTAGCGCTACCTCACACACATGACGGGGGAGGGGGTTGTTATTTCCATGTGTAGCGAGGTGGCGATGGGTATAAATAAAGGCAGACAGTATGAATTATGTACATGTGTATATATGTATATGTCTGTGTGTGTATATATATGTGTACATTGAGATGTATAGGTGTATATATATTTGCATTTGTGGGCGTGTATATATATAAATGTGTATGTGGGTGGGTTGGGCCATTCTTTCGTCTGTTTCATTGCGCTACCTCACTAACGCGGGAGACAGCGACAAAGCCAAATAAATAAATAAATATATATATATATTTTTCTTTCTTTTTGCTTTGTCGCTGTCTCCCGCGTTTGCGAGGTAGCGCAAGGAAACAGACGAAAGAAATGGCCCAACCCACCCCATAACCTTCTATATACATATGTCCACACACGCAAATATACATACCTACACAGCTATCCATGGTTCACCCCAGACGCTTCACATGCCCTGATTCAATCCACTGACAGCACGTCAACACCGGTATACCACATCGATCCAATTCACTCTATTCCTTGCCCTCCTTTCACCCTCCTGCATGTTCAGGCCCCGATCACACAAAATCTTTTTCACTCCATCTTTCGACCCCCAATTTGGTCTCCCACTTCTCCTCGTTCCCTCCACCTCCGACACATATATCCTCTTGGTCAATCTTTCCTCACTCATTCTCTCCATGTGCCCAAACCATTTCAAAACACCCTCTTCTGCTCTCTCAACCAAGCTCTTTTTATTTCCACACATCTCTCTTACCCTTACGTTACTTACTCGATCAAACCACCTCACACCACACATTGTCCTCAAACATCTCATTTCCAGCACATCCATCCTCCTGCGCACAACTCTATCCATAGCCCAAGCCTCGCAACCATACAACATTGTTGGAACCACTATTCCTTCAAACATACCCATTTTTGCTTTCCGAGATAATGTTCTCGACTTCCACGCATTCTTCAAGGCTCAAGGATTTTCGCCCCCTCCCCCACCCTATGATCTACTTCCGCTTCCATGGTTCCATCCGCTGACAGATCCACTCCCAGATATCTAAAACACTTTACTTCCTCCAGTTTTTCTCCATTCAAACTTACCTCCCAATTGACTTGACCCTCAACCCTACTGTACCTAATTACCTTGCTCTTATTCACATTTACTCTTTACTTTCTTCTTTCACACACTTTACCAAACTCAGTCACCAGCTTCTGCAGTTTCTCACATGAATCAGCCACCAGCGCTGTATCATCAGCGAACAACAACTGACTCACTTCCCAAGCTCTCTCATCCCCAACAGACTTCATACTTGCCCCTCTTTCCAAAACTCTTGCATTTACCTCCCTAACAACCCCATCCATAAACAAATTAAACAACCAAGGAGACATCGCACACCCCTGCCGCAAACCTACATTCACTGAGAACGAATCAATTTCCTCTCTCTCTCTCTCTCTCTCTCTCTCTCTCTCTCTCTCTCTCTATATATATATATATATATATATATATATAGATATATAGATATCTGGGAGTGGATCTGGCAGCGGATGGAACCATGGAAGCGGAAGTGGATCATAGGGTGGGGGAGGGGGCGAAAATTCTGGGGGCCTTGAAGAATGTGTGGAAGTCGAGAACATTATCTCGGAAAGCAAAAATGGGTATGTTTGAAGGAATAGTGGTTCCAACAATGTTGTATGGTTGCGAGGCGTGGGCTATGGATAGAGTTGTGCGCAGGAGGATGGATGTGCTGGAAATGAGATGTTTGAGGACAATGTGTGGTGTGAGGTGGTTTGATCGAGTGAGTAACGTAAGGGTAAGAGAGATGTGTGGAAATAAAAAGAGCGTGATTGAGAGAGCAGAAGAGGGTGTTTTGAAGTGGTTTGGGCACATTGAGAGAATGAGTGAGGAAAGATTGACCAAGAGAATACATGTGTCGGAGGTGGAGGGAACGAGGAGAAGAGGGAGACCAAATTGGAGGTGGAAAGATGGAGTAAAAAAGATTTTGTGTGATTGGGGCCTGAACATGCAGGGGGGTGAAAGGAGGGCAAGGAATAGAGTGAATTGGAGCGATGTGGTATACCAGGGTTGACGTGCTATCAGTGGATTGAATCAAGGTATGTGAAGCGTCTGGGGTAAACCATGGAAAGCTGTGTATGTATGTATATTTGCGTGTGTGGACTTATGTATATACATGTGTATGGAGGGGGTTGGGCCATTTCTTTCGTCTGTTTCCTTGCGCTACCTCGCAAACGCGGGAGACAGCGACAAAGTATAATAAATAAATATAAATATAAATATATATATATATTCACTGAGAACCAATAACTTTCCTCTCTTCCTACACGTACACATGCCTTACATCCTCGATAAAAACTTTTCATTGCTTCTAACAACTTGCCTCCCACACCATATATTCTTAATACCTTCCACAGAGCATCTCTATCAACTCTATCATATGCCTTCTCCAGATCCATAAATGCTTCATACAAATCGATTTCCTTTTCTAAGTATTTCTCACATACATTCTTCAAAGCAAACACCTGATACACACATCCTCTACCACTTCTGAAACCACACTGCTCTTCACCAATCTGATGCTCTGTACATGCCTTCACCCTCTCAATCAATACCCTCCCATATAATTTACCAGGAATACTCAACAAACTTATACCTCTGTAATTTGAGCACTCACTCTTATCCCCTTTCCCTTTGTACAATGGCACTATGCACACATTCAGCCAATCCTCAGGCACCTCACCATGAGTCATACATACATTAAATAACCTTACCAACCAGTCAACAACACAGTCACCCCCTTTTTTAATAAATTCCACTGCAATACCATCCAAACCTGCTGCCTTGCCGGCTTTCATCTTCCGCAAACCTTTTACTACCTCTTCTCTGTTTACCAAATCATTTTCCCTAACCCTCTCACTTTGCACACCACCTCGACCAAAACACCCTATATCTGCCACTCTATCATCAAACAAATTCAACAAACCTTCAAAATACTCACTCCATCTCCTTCTCACATCACCACTACTTTTTATCACCTCCCCATTTGCGCCCTTCACTGAAGTTCCCATTTGCTCCCTAGTCTTACGCACTTTATTTACCTCCTTCCAGAACATCTTTTTATTCTCCCTAAAATTTAATGATACTCTCTCACCCCAACTCTCATTTGCCCTTTTTTTCACCTCTTGCACCTTTCACTTGACCTCCTGTCTCTTTCTTTTATACATCTCCCACTCAATTGCATTTTTTCCCTGCAAAAATCGTCCAAATGCCTCTCTCTTCTCTTTCACTAATACTCTTACTTCTTCATCCCACCACTCACTACCCTTTCTAATCAACCCACCTCCCACTCTTCTCATGCCACAAGCATCTTTTGCGCAATCCATCACTGATTCCCTAAATACATCCCATTCCTCCCCCACTCCCCTTACTTCCATTCTTCTCACCTTTTTCCATTCTGTACTCAGTCTCTCCTGGTGTGTGTGATGTCTCCATGTTTGTTTAATTTGTTTATGGATGGGGTTGTTAGGGAGGTGAATGCAAGAGTTTTGGAAAGAGGGGCAAGTATGAAGTCTGTTGGGGATGAGAGAGCTTGGGAAGTGAGTCAGTTGTTGTTCGCTGATGATACAGCGCTGGTGGCTGATTCATGTGAGAAACTGCAGAAGCTGGTGACTGAGTTTAGTAAAGTGTGTGAAAGAAGAAAGTTAAGAGTAAATGTGAATAAGAGCAAGGTTATTAGGTACAGTAGGGTTGAGGGTCAAGTCAATTGGGAGGTGAGTTTGAATGGAGAAAAACTGGAAGAAGCAAAGTGTTTTAGATATCTGGGAGTGGATCTGTCAGCGGATGGAACCATGGAAGCGGAAGTGGATCATAGGGTGGGGGAGGGGGCGAAAACTCTGGGAGCCTTGAAGAATGTGTGGAAGTCGAGAACATTATCTCGGAAAGCAAAAATGGGTATGTTTGAAGGAATAGTGGTTCCAACAATGTAGTATGGTTGCAAGGCGTGGGCTATGGATAGAGTTGTGCACAGGAGGATGGATGTGCTGGAAATGAGATGTTTGAGGACAATATGTGGTGTGAGGTGGTTTGATCGAGTAAGTAACGTAAGGGTAAGAGAGATGTATGGAAATAAAAAGAGCGTGGTTGAGAGAGCAGAAGAGGGTGTTTTGAAATGGTTTCGGGCACATGGAGAGAATGAGTGAGGAAAGATTGACCAAGAGATATATGTGTCGGAGGTGGAGGGAACGAGGAGAAGAAGGAGACCAAATTGGAGGTGGAAAGATGGAGTGAAAAAGATTTTGTGTGATCGGGGCCTGAACATGCAGGAGGGTGAAAGGAGGGCAAGGAATAGAGTGAATTGGAGCGATGTGGTATACCGGGGTTGACGTGCTGTCAGTGGATTGAATCAAGGCATGTGAAGTGTCTGGGGTAAACAATGGAAAGCTGTGTAGGTATGTATATTTGCGTGTGTGGACGTATGTATATACATGTGTATGGGGGTGGGTTGGGCCATTTCTTTCGTCTGTTTCCTTGCGCTACCTCGCAAACGCGGGAGACAGCGACAAAGCAAAAAAAAAAAAATATATATATATATATATATATATATATATATATATGTATGACTCATGGTGAGGTGCCTGAGGATTGGCGGAATGCGTGCATAGTGCCATTGTACAAAGGCAAAGGGGATAAGAGTGAGTGCTCAAATTACAGAGGTATAAGTTTGTTGAGTATTCCTGGTAAATTATATGGGAGGGTATTGATTGAGAGGGTGAAGGCATGTACAGAGCATCAGATTGGGGAAGAGCAGTGTGGTTTCAGAAGTGGTAGAGGATGTGTGGATCAGGTGTTTGCTTTGAAGAATGTATGTGAGAAATACTTAGAAAAGCAAATGGATTTGTATGTAGCATTTATGGATCTGGAGAAGGCATATGATAGAGTTGATAGAGATGCTCTGTGGAAGGTATTAAGAATATATGGTGTGGGAGGAAAGTTGTTAGAAGCAGTGAAAAGTTTTTATCGAGGATGTAAGGCATGTGTACGTGTAGGAAGAGAGGAAAGTGATTGGTTCTCAGTGAATGTAGGTTTGCAGCAGGGGTGTGTGATGTCTCCATGGTTGTTTAATTTGTTTATGGATGGGGTTGTTAGGGAGGTAAATGCAAGAGTTTTGGAAAGAGGGGCAAGTATGAAGTCTGTTGGGGATGAGAGAGCTTGGGAAGTGAGTCAGTTGTTGTTCGCTGATGATACAGCGCTGGTGGCTGATTCGTGAGAAACTGCAGAAGCTGGTGACTGAGTTTGGTAAAGTGTGTGGAAGAAGAAAGTTAAGAGTAAATGTGAATAAGAGCAAGGTTATTAGGTACAGTAGGGTTGAGGGTCAAGTCAATTGGGAGGTGAGTTTGAATGAAGAAAAACTGGAGGAAGTGAAGTGTTTTAGATATCTGGGAGTGGATCTGGCAGCGGATGGAACCATGGAAGCGGAAGTGGATCATAGGGTGGGGGAGGGGGCGAAAATTCTGGGGGCCTTGAAGAATGAGTGGAAGTCGAGAACATTATCTCGGAAAGCGAAAATGGGTATGTTTGAAGGAATAGTGGTTCCAACAATGTTGCATGGTTGCGAGGCGTGGGCTATGGAGAGAGTTGTGCGCAGGAGGATGGATGTGCTGGAAATGAGATGTTTGAGGACAATGTGTGGTGTGAGGTGGTTTGATCGAGTGAGTAACGTAAGGGTAAGAGAGATGTGTGGAAATAAAAAGAGCGTGGTTGAGAGAGCAGAAGAGGGTGTTTTGAAGTGGTTTGGGCACATGGAGAGAATGAGTGAGGAAAGATTGACCAAGAGGATATATGTGTCGGAGGTGGAGGGAACAAGGAGAAGGGGGAGACCAAATTGGAGGTGGAAAGATGGAGTGAAAAAGATTTTGTGTGATCGGGGCCTGAACATGCAGGAGGGTGAAAGGAGGGCAAGGAATAGAGTGAATTGGAGCGATGTGGTATACCGGGGTTGACGTGCTGTCAGTGGATTGAATCAAGGCATGTGAAGCATCTGGGGTAAACCATGGAAAGCTGTGTAGGTTTGTATATTTGCGTGTGTGGACGTATGTATATACATGTGTATGGGGGGGTTGGGCCATTTCTTTCGTCTGTTTCCTTGCGCTACCTCGCAAACGCGGGAGACAGCGACAAAGTATAAAAAAAAAAAACAATATATATATATATATATATATATATATATATATATATTTATATATATATATATATGTAAGAAAGTAAATTCTCGATTAATATGGGTAAAACTGAAAGTTGATGGAGAGAGATGGGTGATTATTGGTGCATATGCACCTGGGCATGAGAAGAAAGATCATGAGAGGCAAGTGTTTTGGGAGCAGCTGAATGAGTGTGTTAGTGGTTTTGATGTACGAGACCGGGTTATAGTGATGGGTGATTTGAATGCAAAGGTGAGTAATGTGGCAGTTGAGGGAATAATTGGTATACATGGGGTGTTCAGTGTTGTAAATGGAAATGGTGAAGAGCTTGTAGATTTATGTGCTGAAAAAGGACTGATGATTGGGAATACCTGGTTTAAAAAGCGAGATATACATAAGTATACTTATGTAAGTAGGAGAGATTGCCAGAGAGCGTTATT
The DNA here is from genome assembly GCF_036320965.1 of Panulirus ornatus. Lineage (NCBI taxonomy): Eukaryota > Metazoa > Arthropoda > Malacostraca > Decapoda > Palinuridae > Panulirus > Panulirus ornatus. The sequence continues at coordinate 47,399,519 of NC_092228.1, forward strand.
GGATTACGTGTTAATTGACAGGCGCGCGAAAGAGAGACTTTTGGATGTTAATGTGCTGAGAGGTGCAACTGGAGGGATGTCAGATCATTATCTTGTGGAGGCTAAGGTGAAGATTTGTATGGGTTTTCAGAAAAGAAGAGTGAATGTTGGGGTGAAGAGGGTGGTGAGAGTAAGTGAGCTTGGGAAGGAGACTTGTGTGAGGAAGTACCAGGGGAGACTGAGTACAGAATGGAAAAAGGTGAGAACAATGGAAGTAAGGGAAGTGGGGGAGGAATGGGATGTATTTAGGGAATCAGTGATGGATTGTGCAAAAGATGCTTGTGGCATGAGAAGAGTGGGAGGTGGGTTGATTAGAAAGGGTAGTGAGTGGTGGGATGAAGAAGTAAGACTATTAGTGAAAGAGAAGAGAGAGGCATTTGGACGATTTTTGCAGGGAAAAAATGAAATTGAGTGGGAGATGTATAAAAGAAAGAGACAGGAGGTCAAGAGAAAGGTGCAAGAGGTGAAAAAAAGGGCAAATGAGAGTTGGGGTGAGAGAGTATCATTAAATTTTAGGGAGAATAAAAAGATGTTCTGGAAGGAGGCAAATAAAGTGCGTAAGACAAGGGAGCAAATGGGAACTTCAGTGAAGGGCGCAAATGGGGAGGTGATAACAAGTAGTGGTGATGTGAGAAGGAGATGGAGAGAGTATTTTGAAGGTTTGTTGAATGTGTTTGATGATAGAGTGGCAGATATAGGGTGTTTTGGTCGAGGTGGTGTGCAAAGTGAGAAGGTTAGGGAAAATGATTTGGTAAACAGAGAAGAGGTAGTAAAAGCTTTGCGGAAGATGAAAGCCGGGAAGGCAGCAGGTTTGGATGGTATTGCAGTGGAATTTATTAAAAAAGGGGGTGACTGTATTGTAGACTGGTTGGTAAGGTTATTTAATGTATGTATGACTCATGGTGAGGTGCCTGAGGATTGGCGGAATGCGTGCATAGTGCCATTGTACAAAGGCAAAGGGGATAAGAGTGAGTGCTCAAATTACAGAGGCATAAGTTTGTTGAGTATTCCTGGTAAATTATATGGGAGGATATTGATTGAGAGGGTGAAGGTATGTACAGAGCATCAGATTGGGGAAGAGCAGTGTGGTTTCAGAAGTGGTAGAGGATGTGTGGATCAGGTGTTTGCTTTGAAGAATGTATGTGAGAAATACTTAGAAAAGCAAATGGATTTGTATGTAGCTTTTATGGATCTGGAGAAGGCATATGATAGAGTTGATAGAGATGCTCTGTGGAAGGTATTAAGAATATATGGTGTGGGAGGCAAGTTGTTAGAAGCAGGGAAAAGTTTTTATCGAGGATGTAAGGCATGTGTACGTGTAGGAAGAGAGGAAAGTGATTGGTTCTCAGTGAATGTAGGTTTGCGGCAGGGGTGTGTGATGTCTCCATGGTTGTTTAATTTGTTTATGGATGGGGTGGTTAGGGAGGTGAATGCAAGAGTTTTGGAAAGAGGGGCAAATATGAAGTCTGTTGTGGATGAGAGAGCTTGGGAAGTGAGTCAGGTGTTGTTCGCTGATGATACAGCGCTGGTGGCTGATTCATGTGAGAAAGAAGAAAGTTAAGAGTAAATGTGAATAAGAGCAAGGTTATTAGGTACAGTAGGGTTGAGGGTCAAGTCAATTGGGAGGTGAGTTTGAATGGAGAAAAACTGGAGGAAGTGAAGTGTTTTAGATATCTGGGAGTGGATCTGGCAGCGGATGGAACCATGGAAGCGGAAGTGGATCATAGGGTAGGGGAGGGGGCGAAAATTCTGGGAGCCTTGAAGAATGTGTGGAAGCCGAGAACATTATCTCGGAAAGCAAAAATGGGTATGTTTGAAGGAATAGTCGTTCCAACAATGTTGTATGGTTGCGAGGCGTGGGCTATGGATAGAGTTGTGCGCAGGAGGATGGATGTGCTGGAAATGAGATGTTTGAGGACAATGTGTGGTGTGAGGTGGTTTGATCGAGTAAGTAACGTAAGGGTAAGAGAGATGTGTGGAAATAAAAAGAGTGTGGTTGAGAGAGCAGAAGAGGGTGTTTTGAAATGGTTCGGGCACATGGAGAGAATGAGTGAGGAAAGATTGACCAAGAGGATATATGTGTCGGAGGTGGAGGGAACGAGGAGAAGAGGGAGACCAAATTGGAGGTAGAAATATGGAGTGAAAAAGATTTAGTGTGATCGGGGCCTGAACATGCAGGAGGGTGAAAGGAGGGCAAGGAATAGAGTGAATTGGAGCAATGTGGTATACCGGGGTTGACGTGCTGTCAGTGGATTGAATCAGGGCAGGTTTAGCGTCTGGGGTAAACCATGGAAAGCTGTGTAGGTATGTATATTTGCGTGTGTGGACGTATATATATACATGTGTATGGGGGTGGGTTGGGCCATTTCTTTCGTCTGTTTCCTTGCGCTACCTCGCAAACGCGGGAGACAGCGGCAAAAAAAAAAATATATATATATATATATATATTTTCTTTTTTTTTTTTTTTATACTTTGTCGCTGTCTCCCGCGTTTGCGAGGTAGCGCAAGGAAACAGACGAAAGAAATGGCCCAACCCCCCCCATACACATGTACATACACACGTCCACACACGCAAATATACATACCTACACAGCTTTCCATGGTTTACCCCAGACGCTTCACATGCCTTGATTCAATCCACTGACAGCACGTCAACCCCTGTATACCACATCGCTCCAATTCACTCTATTCCTTGCCCTCCTTTCACCCTCCTGCATGTTCAGGCCCCGATCACACAAAATCTTTTCACTCCATCTTTCCACCTCCAATTTGGTCTCCCTCTTCTCCTCGTTCCCTCCACCTCCGACACATATATCCTCTTGGTCAATCTTTCCTCACTCATTCTCTCCATGTGCCCAAACCATTTCAAAACACCCTCTTCTGCTCTCTCAACCACGCTCTTTTTATTTCCACACATCTCACTTACCCTTACGTTACTTACTCGATCAAACCACCTCACACCACACATTGTCCTCAAACATCTCATTTCCAGCACATCCATCCTCCTGCGCACAACTCTATCCATAGCCCACGCCTCGCAACCATACAACATTGTTGGAACCACTATTCCTTCAAACATACCCATTTTTGCTTTCCGAGATAATGTTCTCGACTTCCACACATTTTTCAATGGCTCCCAAAATTTTCGCCCCCTCCCCCACCCTATGATCCACTTCCGCTTCCATGGTTCCATCCGCTGACAGATCCACTCCCAGATATCTAAAACACTTCACTTCCTCCAGTTTTTCTCCATTCAAACTCACCTCCCAATTGACTTGACCCTCAACCCTACTGTACCTAATAACCTTGCTCTTATTCACATTTACTCTTAACTTTCTTCTTCCACACACTTTACCAAACTCAGTCACCAGCTTCTGCAGTTTCTCACATGAATCAGCCACCAGCGCTGTATCATCAGCGAACAACAACTGACTCACTTCCCAAGCTCTCTCATCCCCAACAGACTTCATACTTGCCCCTCTTTCCAAGACTCTTGCATTTACCTCCCTAACAACCCCATCCATAAACAAATTAAACAACCATGGAGACATCACACACCCCTGCCGCAAACCTACATTCACTGAGAACCAATCACTTTCCTCTCTTCCTACACGTACACATGCCTTACATCCTCGATAAAAACTTTTCACTGCTTCTAACAACTTGCCTCCCACACCATATATTCTTAATACCTTCCACAGAGCATCTCTATCAACTCTATCATATGCCTTCTCCAGATCCATAAATGCTACATACAAATCCATTTGCTTTTCTAAGTATTTCTCACATACATTCTTCAAAGCAAACACCTGATCCACACATCCTCTACCACTTCTGAAACCACACTGCTCTTCCCCAATCTGATGCTCTGTACATGCCTTCACCCTCTCAATCAATACCCTCCCATATAATTTACCAGGAATACTCAACAAACTTATACCTCTGTAATTTGAGCACTCACTCTTATCCCCTTTGCCTTTGTACAATGGCACTATGCACGCATTCCGCCAATCCTCAGGCACCTCACCATGAGTCATACATACATTAAATAACCTTACCAACCAGTCAACAATACAGTCACCCCCTTTTTTAATAAATTCCACTGCAATACCATCCAAACCTGCTGCCTTGCCGGCTTTCATCTTCCGCAAAGCTTTTACTACCTCTTCTCTGTTTACCAAATCATTTTCCCTAACCCTCTCACTTTGCACACCACCTCGACCCAAACACCCTATATCTGCCACTCTGTCATCAGACACATTCAACAAACCTTCAAAATACTCATTCCATCTCCTTCTCACATCACCACTACTTGTTATCACCTCCCCATTTGCGCCCTTCACTGAAGTTCCCATTTGCTCCCTTGTCTTACGCACCCTATTTACCTCCTTCCAGAACATCTTTTTATTCTCCCTAAAATTTACTGATAGTCTCTCACCCCAACTCTCATTTGCCCTTTTTTTCACCTCTTGCACCTTTCTCTTGACCTCCTGTCTCTTTCTTTTATACTTCTCCCACTCAATTGCATTTTTTCCCTGCAAAAATCATCCAAATGCCTCTCTCTTCTCTTTCACTAATACTCTTACTTCTTCATCCCACCACTCACTACCCTTTCTAAACAGCCCACCTCCCACTCTTCTCATGCCACAAGCATCTTTTGCGCAATCCATCACTGATACCCTAAATACATCCCATTCCTCCCCCACTCCCCTTACTTCCATTGTTCTCACCTTTTTCCATTCTGTATATATATATATATATATATATATATATATATATATATATATATATATATATATATATATATATATATATATATATATCATATATATATATATATTAAAAAAAAGGGGGTGACTGTACTGTTGACTAGTTGGTAAGGTTATTTAATGTATTTATGACTCATGGTGAGGTGCCTGAGGTATGGCGGAATACGTGCATAGTGTCATTGTACAAAGGTAAAGGGGATAAGAGTGAGTGCTCAAATTACAGAGGTATAAGTTTGTTGAGTATTCCTGGTAAATTATATGGGAGGGTATTGATTGAGAGGGTGAAGGCATGTACAGAGCATTAGGTTGGAGAAGAGCAGTGTGGTTTCAGAAGTGGTAGAGGAAGTGTGGATCAGGTGTTTGCTTTGAAGAACGTATGTGAGAAATACTTAGAAAAGCAAATGGATTTGTATGTAGCTTTTATGGATCTGGAGAAGGCATATGATAGAGTTGATAGAGATGCTCTGTGGAAGGTATTAAGAATATATGGTGTGGGAGGCAAGTTGTTAGAAGCAGTGAAAAGTTTTTATCGAGGATGTAAGGCATGTGTACGTGTAGGAAGAGAGGAAAGTGATTGGTTCTCAGCGAATGTAGGTTTGCAGCAGGGGTGTGTGATGTCTCCATGGTTGTTTAATTTGTTTACGGATGGGGTTGTTAGGGAGGTGAATGCAAGAGTTTTGGAAAGAGGGGCAAGTATGAAGTCTGTTGGGGATGAGAGAGCTTGGGAAGTGAGTCAGTTGTTGTTCGCTGATGATACAGCACTGGTGGTTGATTCATGTGAGAAACTGCAGAAGCTGGTGACTGAGTTTGGTAAAGTGTGTGAAAGAAGAAAGTTAAGAGTAAATGTGAATAAGAGCAAGGTTATTAGGTACAGTAGGGTTGAGGGTCAAGTCAATTGGGAGGTAAGTTTTAATGGAGAAAAACTGGAGGAAGTAAAGTGTTTTAGATATCTGAGAGTGGATCTGGCAGCAGATGGAACCATGGAAGCGGAAGTGAATCATAGGGTGGGGGAGGGGGCGAAAATCCTGGGAGCCTTGAAGAATGTGTGGAAGTCGAGAACATTATCTCGGAAAGCAAAAATGGGTATGTTTGAAGGAATAGTGGTTCCACCAATGTTGTATGGTTGCGAGGCGTGGGATATGGATAGAGTTGTGCGCAGGAGGATGGATGTGCTGGAAATGAGATGTTTGAGGACAATGTGAGGTGTGAGGTGGTTTGATCGAGTAAGTAACGTAAGGGTAAGAGAGATGTGTGGAAATAAAAAGAGCGTGGTTGAGAGAGCAGAAGAGGGTGTTTTCAAATGGTTTGGGCACATGGAGAGAATGAGTGAGGAAAGATTGACCAAGAGGATATATGTGTCGGTGGTGGAGGGAACGAGGAGAAGTGGGAGACCAAATTGGAGGTGGAAAGATGGAGTGAAAAAGATTTTGTGTGATTGGGGCCTAAACATGCAGGAGGGTGAAAGGCGGGCAAGGAATAGAGTGAAATGGATCGATGTGCTATACCGGGGTTGACGTGCTGTCAGTGGATTGAATCAGGGCATGTGAAGCGTCTGGGGTAAACCATGGAAAGTTGTGTGGGGCCTGGATGTGGAAAGGGAGCTGTGGTTTCAGGTATTATTGCGTGACAGCTGGAGACTGAGTGTGAACGAATGGGGCCTTTGTTGTCTTTTCCTAGTGCTACCTCGCACACATGAGGGGGGAGGGGGATGTTATTCCATGTGTGGCGAGGTGGCGATGGGAATGAATAGGGACAGACAGGGTGAATTGTGTGCATGGGTATATAAGTATGTGTCTGTGTGTGTATATATATGTGTACATTGAGATGTATGGGTATATATATTTGCGTGTGTGGGCGTGTGTGTGTGTACATTGTGTATGGGGGTGGGTTGGGCCAATTCTTTCGTCTGTTTCATTGCGCTACCCTGCAAACGCGGGAGACAGCGACAAAGCAAAATAAATAAATATAATAATTTTTTTTTCTTTGTCGCTGTCTCCTGCATTTGCGAGGTAGCGCAAGGAAACAGACGAAAGAAATGGCCCAACCCACACCCATACACATGTATATACATACGTCCACACACGCAAATATTCATACCTACACAGCTTTCCATGGTTTACCCCAGACGCTTCACATGCCCTGATTCAATCCACTGACAGCACGTCAACCCCGGTATACCACATCGATCCAATTCACTCTATTCCTTGCCCTCCTTTCACCCTACTGCATGTTCAGGCCCCGATCACACAAAATCTTTTTCACTCCATCTTTCCACCACCAATTTGGTCTCCCACTTCTCCTCGTTCCCTCCACCTCCGACACATATATCCTCTTGGTCAATCTTTCCTCACTCATTCTCTCCATGTGCCCAAACCATTTGAAAACACCCTATTCTGCTCTCTCAACCACACTCTTTTTATTTCCACACATCTCTCTTACCCTTACATTACTTACTCGATCAAACCACCTCACACCACACATGGTCCTCAAACATCTCATTTCCAGCACATCCATCCTCCTGCGCACAACTCTATCCACAGCCCACGCCTCGCAACCATACAACATTGTTGGAACCACTATTCCTTCAAACATACCCATTTTTGCTTTCCGAGATAATGTTCTCGACTTCCACACATTCTTCAAGGCTCCCAGGATTTTCGCCCCCTCCCCCACCCTATGATCTACTTCCGCTTCCATGGTTCCATCCGCTGCCAGATCCACTCCCAGATATCTAAAACACTTTACTTCCTCCAGTTTTTCTCCATTCAAACTTACCTCCCAATTGACTTGACCCTCAACCCTACTGTACCTAATTACCTTGCTCTTATTCACATTTACTATTAACTTTCTTCTTTCACACACGTTACCAAACTCAGTCACCAGCTTCTGCAGTTTCTCACATGAATCAGCCACCAGTGCTGTATCATCAGCGAACAACTGACTCACTTCCCAAGCTCTCTCATCCCCAACAGACTTCATACTTGCCCCTCTTTCCAAAACTCTTGCATTTACCTCCCTAACAACCCCATCCATAAACAAATTAAACAACCATGGAGACATCACACACCCCTGCCGCAAACCTACATTCACTGAGAACCAATCACTTTCCTCTCTTCCTAAACGTACACATGCCTTACATCCTCGAGAAAAACTTTTCACTGCTTCTAACAACTTGCCTCCCACACCATATATTCTTAATACCTTCCACAGAGCATCTCTATCAACTCTATCATATGCCTTCTCCAGATCCATAAATGCTACATACAAATCCATTTGCTTTTCTAAGTATTTCTCACATACATTCTTCAAAGCAAACACCTGATCCACACATCCTCTACCACTTCTGAAACCACACTGCTCTTCCCCAATCTGATGCTCTGTACATGCCTTCACCCTCTCAATCAATACCCTCCCATATAATTTACTAGGAATACTCAACAAACTTATACCTCTGTAATTTGAGCACTCACTCTTATCCCCTTTGCCTTTGTACAATGGCACTATGCACGCATTCCGCCAATCCTCAGGCACTTCACCATGAGCCATACATACATTAAATAACCTTACCAACCAGTCAACAATACAGTCACCCCCTTTTTTTATAGATTCCACTGCAATACCATCCAAACCTACTGCCTTGCCGGCTTTCATCTTCAGCAAAGCTTTTACTACCTCTTCTCTGTTTACCAAATCATTTTCCCTAACCCTCTCACTTTGCACACCACCTCGACCAAAACACCCTATATCTGCCACTCTATCATCAAACACATTCAACAAACCTTCAAAATACTCACTCCATCTCCTCACATCACCACTATTTGTTATCACCTCCCAATTAGTGCCCTTCACTGTAGTTCCCATTTGCTCCCTTGTCTTATGCACTTTATTAACCTCCTTCCAGAACATCTTTTTATTCTCCCTAAAATTTAATGATACTCTCTCACCCCAACTCTCATTCTCCCTCTTTTTCACCTTTTGCACCTTTCTCTTGACCTGTCTCTTTCTTTTATACATCTCCCACTCAATTGCATTTTTTCCCTGCAAAAATTGTCCAAATGCCTCTCTCTTCTCTTTCACTAATAATCTTACTTCTTCATCCCACCACTCACTACCCTTTCTAATCAACCCACCTCCCATGCTTCTCATGCCACAAGCATCTTTTGCGCAAGCCATCACTGCTTCCCTAAATACATCCCATTCCTCCCCAACTCCCCTTACCTCCTTTGTTCTCACCTTTTTCCATTCTGTACTCAGTGTCTCCTGGTACTTCCTCACACAAGTCTCCTTCCCAAGCTCACTTACTCTCACCACCCTCTTCACCCCAACATTCTCTCTTCTTTTCAGAAAACCCATACAAATCTTCACCTTCGCCTCCACAAGATAATGATCAGACTTCCCTCCAGTTGCACCTCTCAGCACATTAACATCCAAAAGTCTCTTTCGCGCGCCTGTCAATTAACATGTGAAAGAGAGACTTTTGGATGTTAATCCATCATAATCCATCATAAAATAAATTACAAAAGTAAATATACAATCAAATCACACTGCTGTCTAATCATAATTTCCGTCAATATAACTGTCTATGCAAAACACACTGACATCAAAAATTTATCAACTCTGTGTCCCTAAATCGGAATTTCAGTTTTTATATCTAAAATGGGAAGCAACTGTTGGGTGAAATAACACAAAGTACACAAAAGATTTTCAAAGCATGCGAGATGATTGCAACTGACCTGTTCAAAAAACTTTAGATACAGGATTGAAAGCCTAACTTGGGAGAAAAGCATAAAAAAGGTTTAACAATTTGATAATTGTAGGATCTGAATAATTAAAGTGTATCTATAATAATCCAGATTCTGTACTGAACAAATTAATCAAGGCAGAGAACTCATCTGGAGGAACAGAAACCAATGATAAATCATACAAGTCAACTTAAGCCCCAAAACTATGGAGATGATGTATCCTTAGCAGATACAGATTACAGGATAATAATATCCATAGCAATATAGATAATGGAAAGGGGAAAGGAGTGATGTACATAGATACGAAGTTTAAGCCTTTTCAGATGACATAGTACCTGACCAAACCAGTCTAACCATAATCAAACCTATTTAAATAATGGATGTAGTCTAACCATTCTTAAACTTCATCATTATCAGGTATTTCTTCAGAATTTTGTGATAATCTAACCTCCTTAACCTTATTCACAAATGGAACTTTATCCTATCATGGATTAATTTACTTGGGTTTACAGGAACCTAAAGTACCTTGTGGCAGTGGAACATCAGCATATCAATGGAATCTAAACATTTTGTGACAAAGAAGGATGAAATATAATGGTTCTAAGTAATCCCATAACATGAAATAATACAGTAATAAAATAACAGGGGAAAATGTGGGTTGATCATTGGAAAAGCTGGTAAAAACACTTCCAGAAATTAGCAGCATTACTGTTGGTGACATCCAGAGAATTTATGATTTCAATTCTTAGTGTAGGTAAATTTTGGGATTTTAAGTCTTGGTTTAGGTTAATTTTGGAATATCAAGTCCTGGTTTGGTTCAGTAAGGTTATGTTAGGTTACGTTTAGTATGTGGTATTATTTCCATTCTGGATATCTAACATATCTAGGGATCTTTGAATCTTGGAATTCGCTGGATGTTTAAATAGGTAACTTTACCCACAAATCATCATAACCCATAGGAACCTCATCTAACTTTCCAAAGTATCTAACAATGACACTGCTTTCAATATATTCTTTGAAATATGTGATGGGGGTTTCATGTTTACATTTAAATTATGATTGCTGTATCTGTTTACATCCAGAGTTTGTTTGCAGTGGCCCACTGAAGGCAAGAAATTCCAGCAAACATTACTTCCATGTGGCAGGAGAATGATGGCAGTGTCTACGATACATTCAGAACATACTGAAGGTTATGGTAACTGCTGGCTGCAAAAATGGTAGGCCAAGTTTTCAAAGTTCTACTGAATTCTTGAAGTGCTCCATCAACTTTGAAATAACAATACAAAGACACTATCCCAGAAATTTACAACCATCCAAATTATCATCTTATTAATTATGAAATGGTTATTTTTCCAAGACATAACACAGGGAATATTATAGTGATGCAGTTTCCAGATTTAGTGAAGGTACCAGTACAAATAAGATAGGCTAAAGTTGTACTTATTGGTACTTTATTGTTCACCTGTTATGTGTCTATCACAATCCTCAGTTGCCTCATATCTTTTCTTAAATTGGTTGATGTTTTTATTTACGAAAATGTCTTAATTCTAATTTTCGTTGATGGTTCAGCATCTGAAGCCCTGACAACAGAGACCCAGTATGGGGTAAGTTAGAAATGTTTTGACAGCCTCAACCTAACACTTTCCCTACACTTCAAGTAGGTGGTGTACACGAAGTTCTGCCACACAGGCACTTCCAGGTGGTGTGGGGGTGTTGCGTTACTTGTAGTGTGTGAGGGGTTGCGTTACTTGCAGTGTGGGAGGTTGCGTTATTGTAGTGTAGAGGGAGGGTTACGTTACTAGCAGAGGGGGTTGCATTACTTGCAGAGGGGGGGGGGGGGTTGCGTTACTTGCGGTGGGGGAGGGTTGTGTTACTTGCAGTGGGGGGAGGGTTGCGTTACTTGTAGTGTGTGGGGGTTGCGTTACTTGCAATGAGAGGGGTTGCGTTACTTGCAGTGTGGGGGTTGCGCTACTTGTAGTGTGGAGGGAGGGTTGTGTTACCTGCAGTGGGGGGAGGGTTGCGTTACTTGCAGTGGGGGGGAGGGTTGCATTACTTGCAGTGAGGGGAGGGTTGCGTTACTTGCAAAGGGGGTTGCTGGCTTGCTGCTCCTGGTATCGGGGGTTTGTGGAGGGACTCAGGCCTAAGGACTTCCCAGCTGATCGTATTTCATGTGTTAAACAAATACCTTTAACCTTACCTCATCAAAGAACGCCACTCGCTACAGCCATTTTGCTTTTAAAGACGATTTCTGTACTAATTTATGATCATTTTTCAACTTGGTTCTCGAAAGATAAAGAGAAAAGGTCCAAAGAACGTCAAATAAAGTCCCTTTCGAAAAAGAAGTGGCTTCCCTGGGGCCTATGTGGCTCTCGACGACCCTTGACGTCAGTCATGGCGAAATCCAATATGCTTTTTGTGGAATGATAATATGATGTATAGTGGGGAACTGGCGTGACTGAGAATATATTGTGGGAATCAATGTGACTGAGGAAGCATAACTGACCCCATCACTTTTCATTCCTAAGGCATAAATATGACACCAGTGTGTGTAATGAAGATCAGGGATAACGTAACATCAGTGTAAAGATATGTAGGTGAAAAGATTGTAGATATCAAGGATTTGAAGAATTATGGTAAAATATTCAAATGTCTCATATCGCAGGTTAGATTGGTATTATTACCGTTTCAGACAATCTAACAATTGTCTTAGAAGTTAAGAGTAGGTTTGATTTGGTTGAAATTGTGTTTCCGATGTTTTGGATATATTTCAAACAAGCATGACCTGCATTTCTATAAAAAAAAATAATTTTCTTGTGATTTTCCCCCCATCCACCCAACACCCGATTTCCAATGAATGTTCCCACTTATCATTATGGGGGAGAGGAAGATCTCTCAAAAGATACTGATTTATGATATAAATGAAGGCAGAACCTTGCGATGCATACTGAAACCATCGCAAGACAAATCAAAGTTCAACTTCCACCTAGGTAGATGTCCGAGACGGTAATTACCGTGAGATTTATCCTGGAAAAGTACTAACTTAATTGTGGTGTGGTGACGTGGAGTGTAGGGGGGTGGATGGCACCTTGTGTGGAGTCTGCTGCTATGTGAGTCGTCTTCATAATTCAACAGGTCGTCGGGTATATTTTCATTACAAATTTGAGAAATATGATCAATCATGATAGCTATCGGAAAATTAGGTTTGTTCTTGTGATTTCCACAAGTGTTGAAGCTAATTGTACATCATCCCCACATTTATCCTCATTACCACCATACACCTACTAACTGGTTAAGTATATATTGTACAAAGAAAAATGATCTGTATCTTGCTCCCTTGACTCTTTAATATCCTCAGTATCTGATGCTTTTACTCTATAGTAAATGTATAAATTTATCCTCTGACACATTGCATACAACAACTAAATTAATATTCCTTATATTATAAAAATAAAATATAGCGACAGTAAAGTTTAACATTTGAAATATTCATAACAAATAAAGTGCTTGTATGGGTTAAATGATTTTTTTCGAATACGTGAATTTAAACATCTTTCTATAGCTTATATTCGCGGAGTCATTATAAAGTGTAACAGTAAACTCAATATTAATCATTTAAATTGACAAACTTTCAAAGAAGCCAAATGCGTTGTTGACGAACACAACTTTACAATAAACTTGTGCTATGGAGACAATGGTAGACATATTTCCTGTCCTTACAGACCCTCTCAAAATGTCGCCTTAATCTCATTCTTTCTTGTACCTTGTGTGAAGTTAGTCGTCCAGGAGAATATTTATACATTCCAAGCATCAACTCTCCAAATGTTTACAACGTACCCTTAAATAAATAGCTTCAGCGATGTGCTCTGTCTTTTAATCAAGTAAAATTGCAAACTGTAGTTCATTAGTTATTTGCATGATCAATCATAATCTTAAAAAAAAACTTCCATAGAAGTTCATGAATATTGTTATCAGAATGTATTAGGAATTCATATGAATGTTGTTATCATAATTTATTAGGAATTCATATGAATGCTATCAGAATGCACAAGGAATGGAAACTATGTGTCCGTTAGCGATGATATATCGGCCAACAGATAATTACTGCCTATCAATGATTAGATTACTCGATGTTAATATATCAGATTAATCAGTACCCTTTTAAATCATCAGTAATATTTTGCATCACATCGATCCCCATTCAAGTGTATCATTTTATCTCTATCGATAAATGATGATAAGACTTTTATTGATAATTTCCTCCAAGATCACCTGTACATCGGTACACACAGACACTCAGACCCAAGGATCATGGAGAATAATGTCCATATTTTTATATTCCTCCCCTAAACTTATGTAATTACAATCAAATAAGTGAAATGGCCGACTGATAGACGTCGACCCAGCAATCTTGCCTCACCCATGTCATCAGTGAACGACTAGAATTTGAGTTATATGTATATATATATATATATATATATATATATATATATATATATATATATATATATATATATATATATATATATATATATATATATATATATCCCTGGGAAAAAGGGAGAAACAATACTTCCCACGTATTCCCCGCGTATCGTAGAAGACGACTAAAGGGGAAGGGAGCTGGGGGCTAGAAACCCTCCCCTCCTTGAATTTTAACTTTCTAAAAGGGGAAACAGAAGAATGAGTCACGCGGGGAGTACTCATCCTCTTCGAAGGCTCAGATTGGGGTTTCTAAATGTATGTGAATGTAACCAAGATGAGAAAAAAGGAGAGATGGGTAGTATGTTTGAGGAAAGGAACCTGGATGTTTTGGCTGAGTGAAACGAAGCTCAAAGGTAAAGGGAAGGAGTGGTTTGGGAATGTCTTGGGAGTAAAGTCAGGGGTTGGTGAGGGGACAACATCAAAGGAACGAGTAGCACTACTCCTGAAACAAGAGTTGTGGGAGTATATGATACAGTGTAAGAAAGTAAATTCTAGATTGATATGGGTAAAACTGAAAGTGGATGGAGAGATGGGTGATTATTGGTGCCTATGCACCTGGGCATGAGAAGAAAGATCTTGAGAGGCAAGTGTTTTGGGAGCAGCTGAGTGAGTGTGTTAGTAGTTTTGATGCACGAGACCAGGTTATAGTGACAGGGGATTTGAATGCAAAGGTGAGTAATGTGGCAGTTGAGGGAATAATTGGTGTACATAGGGCGTTCAGCGTAGTAAATGGAAATGGTGAAGAGCTTGTAGACTTGTGTGCCGAAAAAGGACTGGTGATTGGGAATACCTAGTTTAAAAAGAGAGATATACATAAGTATACGTGTGTAAGTAGGAGAGGTGGCCAGAGAGCGTTATGTTATTAGATTACATGTTAATTGATAGGCGCGCAAAAGAGACTTTTGGATGTTAATGTGCTGAGAGGTGCAACTGGAGGGATCTGTGATCATTATCTTGTAGAGGCGAAGGTGAAGATTTGTAGAGGTTTTCGGAAAATAAGAGAGAATGTTGGGATGAAGAGAGTGGTGAGAGTAAGTGAGCTTGGGAAGGAGACTTGTATGAGGAAGTACGAGGAGAGACTGAGTGCAGAATGGAAAAAGGTGAGAGAAAAGGACGCAAGGGGATTGGGGGAGGAGTGGGATGTATTTAGGGAAGCAGTGATGGCTTGAGCAAAAGATGCTTGTGGCATGAGAAGCGTGGGAGATGGGCAGATTAGAAAGGGTAGTGAGTGGTGGGATGAAGAAGTAAGATTATTAGTGAAAGAAAAAAGAGAGGCATTTGGACGATTTTTGCAGGAAAGTAATGCAAATGACTGAGAGATGTACAAAAGAAAGAGGCAGGAGATCAATAGAAAGGTGCAAGAGGTGAAAAAGAGGGCAAATGAGAGTTGGGGTGAGAGAGTATCATTAAATCTTAGGGAGAATTAAAAAGATTTGGAAGGAGGTAAATAAAGTGCGTAAGACAGGAGAATAAATGGAAACATCGGTGAAGTAGGGTAATGGGGAGATAATAACAAGTAGCGGTGATGTGAGGAGGAGATGGAGTGAGTATTTTGAAGGTTTCTTGAATGTGTTTGATGATAGAGTGGCAGATATAAGGTATTTTGGTCAAGGTGGTGTGCGAAGTGAGAGGATCAGCGAGAATGATTTGGTAAACAGAGAGGAGGTAGTGAAAGTTTTGCGGAAGATGAAAACCGGCAATGCGGCTGGTTTGGCTGGTATAGCAGTGGAATTTATTAAAAAAGGGGTTCACTGTGTTGTTGACTGGTTGGTGAGGATATTCAGTATATGTATGGCTCATGGAGAAGTTCCTAAGGATTAGCGGAATGCATGCATAGTGTCATTGTACAAAGGCAAAGGGGACAAAGGTGAGTGCTCAAATTACAGAGGTATAAGTTTGTTGAGTATTCCTGGGAAATCATGTGGGATTGTATTGACTGAGAGGGTGAAGGCATGTACAGAGCATCAGATTGGGGAAGAGCAGTGTGGTTTCAGAAGTGGTAGAGGATGTGTGGATCAGGTGTTTGCTTTGAAGAATGTATGTAAGTAATACTTAGAAAAGCAAATGGATGTGTATGTAGCATTTATGGATCTGAAGAATGCATATGATACAGTTGATAGAGATACTCTGTGAAAGGTATTAAGAATATATGGTGTGGGAGGCAAGTTGTTAGAAGCAATGAAAAGTTTTTATGATTGGTTCTCAGTGAATGTCGGTTTCCGGCAGGGAAGCGTGATATCTGCATGGTTGTTTAATTTGTTTATGGATGGGGTTGTTAGGGAGGTGAATGCAAGAGTGTTGGAAAGAGGGGCCAGTATGAAGTCTGTTGTGGATGAGAGGGCTTAGGAAGTGAGTCAGTTGTTGTTCGCTGATGATACAGCGCTGGTGGCTTATTCGGGTGAGAAAACTGCAGAAGCTGGTGACTGAGTTTGGTAAAGTGTGTGAAAGAAGAAAGCTGAGAGTAAATGTGAATAGGAGCATGGTTATTAGGTACAGTAGCGTTGAGGGACAAGTCAATTGGTAGGTAAGTTTGAATGGAGAAAAACTGGAGGAAGTGAAGTGTTTTAGATATGTGGGAGTGGATCTGGCAGTGGATGGAACCATGGAAGCGGAAGTGAGTCACAGGGTGGGGGATGGGGCGAAAGTTCTGGGAGCGTTGAAAATGTGTGGAAGGCGAGAACATTATTTGTGAAAGCAAAAATGAGTATGCTTGAAGGAATAGTGGTTCCAACAATGTTACATGGTTGCAAGGCGTGGGCTATAGATAGGGTTGTGCGGAGGAGGGTGGATGTGTTCGAAATGAGATGTTTGAGGACAATATGTGGTGTGAGGTGGTTTGATCGAGTAAGTAATGAAAGGGTAAGAGAGATGTGTGGTAATAAAAAGAGTGTGGTTGAAAGAGCAGAAGAGGGTGTGCTGAAATAGTTTGGTCACATGCAGTGGATAAGTGAGGAAATATTGACAAAGAGGTTATATGTGTCAGAGGTAGAGAAAACGAGAAGTGGGAGACCAAATTGGAGGTGAAAGGATGGAGTGAAAAAGATTTTGAGAGATTGGGGCCTGAACATGCAGGAAGGTGAAAGGCGTGCAAGGAATAGAGTGAATTGGAAAGATGTGGTATACCGGGGTCGACGTGCTGTCAATGGATTGAACCTCTGCATGTGAAACGTCTGGGGTAAACCATGGAAAGTTCTGTGGGGCCTGGATGTGGAAAGGGAGCTGTGGTTTCGGTGCATTATACATGACAGCTAGAGACTGAGTGTGAATAAATGTGGCCTTTGTTGTCTTTTCCTGGTGCTACCTTGCGCGGGGGGTGGGGGTGGGGGGTGGGGGGGGGTTGCCGTTTCATGAGTGACGGAGTGGTGACAGGAATGGATGGGGGCAGGAAGTATGAGTATGTACATGTGCATATTTGTGTATGTCTGTGTATGTATATGTATTTATATGTTGACATGTATAGGTATGTATATGTCCGTGTGTGGTCGTTTATGTATATATGTGTGTGGGTTAGGCAATTCTTTAGTCTGTTTCCTTGCGCTACCTCGCTAACGCGGTAGACAGCGACAAAGTATGATGAAATATATAAACGTGTAGATGTATAGGTATGTATATGTGCGTGTGTGGACGTGTATGTATATACATGTGTATGTGGGTGGGTTGGGCCATTCTTTCGTCTGTTTCTTTGTGCTACCTCGCTAACGCGGGAGACAGCGACAAAGTATAATCAATAAATTAATAAATAAATTAGAGAGATGTGTGGTAATAAAAATAGTGTGGCTGAGAGAGCAGAAGAGGGTGTTTTGAAATGGTTTGGTCACATGGAGAGA
The DNA here is from genome assembly GCF_036320965.1 of Panulirus ornatus. Lineage (NCBI taxonomy): Eukaryota > Metazoa > Arthropoda > Malacostraca > Decapoda > Palinuridae > Panulirus > Panulirus ornatus. The sequence continues at coordinate 47,417,378 of NC_092228.1, forward strand.
ATGAGTGAGGAAAGATTGACAAAGAGGATATATGTGTCGGAGGTGGAGGGAACGAGGAGAAGTGGGAGACCAAATTGGAGGTGGAAGGATGAATTGAAAAAGATTTTGAGCGATCGGGGCCTGAACATACGGGAGGGTGAAAGGTCTACAAGGAATAGAGTGAATTGGAACGATGTGGCATACCGGGGTCTACGTGCTGTCAATGGATCGAACCAGGGCATGTGAAGCGTCTTGGGTAAACCATGGAAAGTTTAGTGGGGCCTGGATGAGGAAAGGGAGCTGTGGTTTCGGTGCATTATACATGACAGGTAGAGACTAGTCTAAATGAATATGGCCTTTGTTGTCCTTTCCTAGCGCTACCTCGCCCGCACGAAGGGGGGGGGGGGGGGCTTTGTCATTTCATGTGTGGCGGGGTGTCGACGAGAATGAATGAAGGCAGTAAGTATGAATTATGTACATATGTATATATGTATATGTCTGTGTATGTATATTTATGTATACGTTGACATGTATAGCTATGTATATTTGCGTATGTGGACATGTACGTATATACATGTGTATTTGGGTGGTTTCCTTGCGCTACCTCGCTACGGGGGAGACATCGACAAAGTATAATAATAACAATAATAATAATAATAATAATAATAATAATAATAATAATGATAATGATGATAATATATATATATTTTTTTTTTTTTGCCGCTGTCTCCCGCGTTTGCGAGGTAGCGCAAGGAAACAGACGAAAGAAATGGCCCAACCCACCCCCATACACATGTATATACATACGTCCACACACGCAAATATACATACCTACACAGCTTTCCATGGTTTACCCCAGACGCTTCACATGCCTTGATTCAATCCACTGACAGCACGTCAACCCCGGTATACCACATCGCTCCAATTCACTCTCTATATATAGCGGTTAGCATGTCTGCCTCTTGCACAAGGGGTCCAAGGTTCGATCCTGGCTGTTGGAGCTTTGTATGTTCCATGAAGGTGCGCGTTCATATACCCTTTATTCGTATTCATATAACTCCGCGTTGTACAGTCAGGTTCGGTAAAACGCTATCAGCTGGCTATGTGTTCTGTTCGGAAACAACCGATAGACCCCGTTGCTCACCATTGTGAGAGGAAGGGTATTCGAGTACTTAGTATTTCGAATAGTTGTTTCCTATTATACAGTCCCTTAGCCTAGCGGTTAGCATGTCTGCCTCTTGCACAAGGGGTCCAAGGTTCGATCCTGGCTGTTGGAGCTTTGTATGTTCCATGAAGGTGCGCGTTCATATACACTTTATTCGTATTCATATAACTCCACGTTGTACAGTCAGTTTCGGTAAAACGCTATCAGCTGGCTATGTGTTCTGTTCGGAAACAACCAATAGACCCCGTTGCTCACCATTGTGAGAGGAAGGGTATTCGAGTACTTAGTATTTCGAATAGTTGTTTCCTATTATACAGTCCCTTAGCCTAGCGGTTAGCATGTCTGCCTCTTGCACAAGGGGTCCCAGGTTCGGTCCTGGCTGTTGGAGCTTTGTATGTTCTATGAAGGTGCGCGTTCATATACACTTTATTCGTATTCATATAACTCCACGTTGTACAGTCAGTTTCGGTAAAACGCTATCAGCTGGCTATGTGTTCTGTTCGGAAACAACCGATAGACCCCGTTGCTCACCATTGTGAGAGGAAGGGTATTCGAGTACTTAGTATTTCGAATAGTTGTTTACTATTATACAGTCCCTTAGCCTAGCGGTTAGCATGCCTGCCTCTTGCACAAGGGGTCCCAGGTTCGATCCTGGCTGTTGGAGCTTTGTATGTTCCATGAAGGTGCGCGTTCATATACACTTTATTCGTATTCATATAACTCCACGTTGTACAGTCAGTTTCGGTAAAACGCTATCAGCTGGCTATGTCTTCTGTTCGGAAACAACCAATAGACCCCGTTGCTCACCATTGTGAGAGGAAGGGTATTCGAGTACTTAGTATTTCGAATAGTTGTTTCCTATTATACAGTCCCTTAGCCTAGCGGTTAACATGCCTGCCTCTTGCACAAGGGGTCCCAGGTTCGATCCTGGCTGTTGGAGCTTTGTATGTTCTATGAAGGTGCGCGTTCATATACACTTTATTCGTATATATATATATATATATATATATATATATATATATATATATATATTACAGAGGTATAAGTTTGTTGAGTATTCCTGGTAAATTATATGGGAGGGTATTGATTGAGAGGGTGAAGGCATGTACAGAGCATCAGATTGGGGAAGAGCAGTGTGGTTTCAGAAGTGGTAGAGGATGTGTGGATCAGGTGTTTGCTTTGAAGAATGTATGTGAGAAATACTTAGAAAAGCAAATGGATTTGTATGTAGCATTTATGGATCTGGAGAAGGCATATGATAGAGTTGATAGAGATGCTCTGTGGAAGGTATTAAGAATATATGGTGTGGGAGGAAAGTTGTTAGAAGCAGTGAAAAGTTTTTATCGAGGATGTAAGGCATGTGTACGTGTAGGAAGAGAGGAAAGTGATTGGTTCTCAGTGAATGTAGGTTTGCGGCAGGGGTGTGTGATGTCTCCATGGTTGTTTAATTTGTTTATGGATGGGGTTGTTAGGGAGGTAAATGCAAGAGTTTTGGAAAGAGGGGCAAGTATGAAGTCTGTTGGGGATGAGAGAGCTTGGGAAGTGAGTCAGTTGTTGTTCGCTGATGATACAGCGCTGGTGGCTGATTCATGTGAGAAACTGCAGAAGCTGGTGACTGAGTTTGGTAAAGTGTGTGGAAGAAGAAAGTTAAGAGTAAATGTGAATAAGAGCAAGGTTATTAGGTACAGTAGGGTTGAGGGTCAAGTCAATTGGGAGGTGAGTTTGAATGGAGAAAAACTGGAGGAAGTGAAGTGTTTTAGATATCTGGGAGTGGATCTGGCAGCGTATGGAACCATGGAAGCGGAAGTGGATCATAGGGTGGGGGAGGGGGCGAAAATTCTGGGGGCCTTAAAGAATGTGTGGAAGTCGAGAACATTATCTCGGAAAGCAAAATTGGGTATGTTTGAAGGAATAGTGGTTCCAACAATGTTGTATGGTTGCGAGGCGTGGGCTATGGATAGAGTTGTGCGCAGGAGGATGGATGTGCTGGAAATGAGATGTTTGAGGACAATGTGTGGTGTGAGGTGGGTTGATCGAGTGAGTAACGTAAGGGTAAGAGAGATGTGTGGAAATAAAAAGAGTGTGGTTGAGAGAGCAGAAGAGGGTGTTTTGAAGTGGTTTGGGCACATGGAGAGGATGAGTGAGGAAAGATTGACCAAGAGGATATATGTGTCGGAAGTGGAGGGAGTAAGGAGAAGAGGGAGACCAAATTGGAGGTGGAAAGATGGAGTGAAAAAAATTTTGTGTGATCGGGGCCTGAACATGCGGAGGGTGAAAGGAGGGCAAGGAATAGAGTGAATTGGAGCGATGTGGTATACCGGGGTTGACGTGCTGTCAGTGGATTGAATCAAGGCATGTGAAGCGTCTGGGGTAAACCATGGAAAGCTGTGTAGGTATGTATATTTGCGTGTGTGGACGTATGTATATACATGTGTATGGGGGGGGGGTGGGCCATTTCTTTCGTCTGTTTCCTTGCGCTACCTCGCAAACGCGGGTGACAGCGACAAAGGATAAAAAAATATATATATATATATATATATATATATATATATATATATATATATATATATATATTTGTCGCTGTCTCCCGCGTTTGCGAGGTAGCGCAAGGAAACAGACGAAAGAAATGGCCCAACCCACCCCCATACACATGTATATACATACGTCCACACACGCAAATATACATACCTACACAGCTTTCCATGGTTTACACCAGACGCTTCACATGCCCTGATTCAATCCACTGACAGCACGTCAACCCCGGTATACCACATCGATCCAATTCACTCTATTCCTTGCCCTCCTTTCACCCTCCTGCATGTTCAGGCCCCGATCACACAAAATCTTTTCCACTCCATCTTTCCACCTCCAATTTGGTCTCCCACTTCTCCTCGTTCCCTCCACCTCCGACACATATATTCTCTTGGTCAATCTTTCCTCACTCATTCTCTCCATGTGACCAAACCATTTCAAAACACCCTCTTCTGCTCTCTCAACCACGCTCTTTTTATTTCCACACATCTCTCTTACCCTTACGTTACTTACTCGATCAAACCACCTCACACCACACATTGTCCTCAAACATCTCATTTCCAGCACATCCATCCTCCTGCGCACAACTCTATCCATAGCCCACGCCTCGCAACCATACAACATTGTTGGAACCACTATTCCTTCAAACATACCCATTTTTGCTTTCCGAGATAATGTTCTCGACTTCCACACATTCTTCAAGGCTCCCAGGATTTTCACCCCCTCCCCCACCCTATGATCCACTTCCGCTTCCATGGTTCCATCCGCTGCCAGATCCACTCCCAGATATCTAAAACACTTCACTTCCTCCAGTTTTTCTACATTCAAACTCACCTCCCAATTGACTTGACCCTCAACCCTACTGTACCTAATAACCTTGCTCTTATTCACATTTACTCTTAACTTTCTTCTTCCACACACTTTACCAAACTCAGTCACCAGCTTCTGCAGTTTCTCAAATGAATCAGCCACCAGCGCTGTATCATCAGCGAACAACAACTGACTCACTTCCCAAGCTCTCTCATCCCCAACAGACTTCATACTTGCCCCTCTTTCCAAAACTCTTGCATTTACCTCCCTAACAACCCCATCCATAAACAAATTAAACAACCATGGAGACATCACACACCACTGCCGCAAACCTACATTCACTGAGAACCAATCACTTTCCTCTCTTCCTACACGTACACATGCTTTACATCCTCGATAAAAACTTTTCACTGCTTCTAACAACTTGCCTCCCACACCATATATTCTTAATACCTTCCACAGAGCATCTCTATCAACTCTATCATATGCCTTCTCCAGATCCATAAATGCTACATACAAATCCATTTGCTTTTCTAAGTATTTCTCACATACATTCTTCAAAGCAAACACCTGATCCACACATCCTCTACCACTTCTGGAACCACACTGCTCTTCCCCAATATATATATATATATATATATATATATATATATATATATATATATATATATATATATATATATATATATATATATATATATATATATGTGATGTCTCCATGGTTGTTTAATTTGTTTATGGATGGGGTTGTTAGGGAGGTGAATGCAAGAGTTTTGGAAAGAGGGGCAAGTATGAAGTCTGTTGGGGATGAGAGAGCTTGGGAAGTGAGTCAGTTGTTGTTCGCTGATGATACAGCGCTGGTGGCTGATTCATGTGAGAAACTACAGAAGCTGGTGACTGAGTTTGGTAAAGTGTGTGGAAGAAGAAAGTTAAGAGTAAATGTGAATAAGAGCAAGGTTATTAGGTACAGTAGGGTTGAGGGTCAAGTCAATTGGGAGGTGAGTTTGAATGGAGAAAAACTGGAGGAAGTGAAGTGTTTTAGATATCTGGGAGTGGATCTGGCAGCGGATGGAACCATGGAAGCGGAAGTGGATCATAGGGTGGGGGAGGGGGCGAAAATTCTGGGAGCCTTGAAGAATGTGTGGAAGTCGAGAACATTATCTCGGAAAGCAAAAATGGGTATGTTTGAAGGAATAGTGGTTCCAACAATGTTGTATGGTTGCGAGGCGTGGACTATGGATAGAGTTGTGCGCAGGAGGATGGATGTGCTGGAAATGAGATGTTTGAGGACAATGTGTGGTGTGAGGTGGTTTGATCGAGTAAGTAACGTAAGGGTAAGAGAGATGTGTGGAAATAAAAAGAGCGTGGTTGAGAGAGCAGAAGAGGGTGTTTTGAAATGGTTTGGTCACATGGAGAGAATGAGTGAGGAAAGATTGACCAAGAGGATGTATGTGGCGGAGGTGGAGGGAACGAGGAGAAGAGGGAGACCAAATTGGAGGTGGAAAGATGGAGTGAAAAAGATTTTGTGTGATCGGGGCCTAAACATGCAAGAGGGTGAAAGGAGGGCAAGGAATAGAGTGAATTGGAGCGATGTGGTATACCGGGGTTGACGTGCTGTCAGTGGATTGAATCAAGGCATGTGAAGCGTCTGGGGTAAACCATGGAAAGCTGTGTAGGTATGTATATTTGCGTGTGTGGACGTATGTATATACATGTGTATGGGGGTGGGTTGGGCCATTTCTTTCGTCTGTTTCCTTGCGCTACCTCGCAAACGCGGGAGACAGCGACAAAGCAAAATAAAAAAAAAAAAAAAAATATATATATATATATATATATATATATATATATGTAACCAAGATGTGAAAAAAGGAGAGATAGGTAGTATGCTTGAGGAAAGGAACCAGGATGTTTTGGCTCTGAGTGAAACGAAGCTCAAGGGTAAAGGGGAAGAGTGGTTTGGGAATGTCTTGGCAGTAAAGTCAGGGGTTAGTGAGAGGACAAGAGCAAGGGAAGGAGTAGCAGTACTCCTGAAACAGGAGTTGTGGGAGTATATGATAGAATGTAAGAAAGTAAATTCTCGATTAGTATGGGTAAAACCGAAAGTTGATGTAGAGAGATTGGTGATTATTGGTGCATATGCACCTGGGCATGAGAAGAAAGATCATGAGAGGCAAGTGTTTTGGGAGCAGCTGAATGAGTGTGTTAGTAGTTTTGATGCACAAGACCGGGTTATAGTGATGGGTGATTTGAATGCAAAGGTGAGTAATGTGGCAGTTGAGGGAATAATTGGTATACATGGGGTGTTCAGTGTTGTAAATGGAAATGGTGAAGAGCTTGTAGATTTATGTGCTGAAAAAGGACTGGTAATTGGGAATACCTGGTTTAAAAAGCGAGATATACATAAGTATACGTATGTAAATAGGAGAGATGGCCAGAGAGCGATATTGGATTACGTGTTAACTGATAGGCGCGCGAAAGAGACTTTTGAATGTTAATGTGCTGAGAGGTACAACTGGAGGGATGTCTGATCATTATCTTGTGGAGGCTAAGGTGAAGATTTGTATGGGTTTTCATAAAAGACGAGTGAATGTTGGGGTGAAGGGGGTGGTGAGAGTAAGTGAGCTTGGGAAGGAGACTTGTGTGAGGAAGTACCAGGAGAGACTGAGTACAAAATGGAAAAAGGTGAGAACAATGGAAGTAAGGGGAGTGGGGGAGGAATGGGATGTATTTAGGGAATCAGTGATGGAGTGCACAAAAGATGCTTGTGGCATGAGAAGCGTGGGAGGTAGGTTGATTAGAAAGGGTAGTGAGTGGTGGGATGAAGAAGTAAGATTATTAGTGAACGAGAAGAGAGAGGCATTTGGACGATTTTTGCAGGAAAAAAATGCAAATGAGTAGGAGATGTGTAAAAGAAAGAGACAGGAGGTCAAGAGAAAGGTGCAAGAGGTGAAAAAGAGGGTAAATGAGAGTTAGGGTGAGAGACTATCATTAAATTTTGGGGAGAATAAAAAGATGTTCTGGAAGGATGTAAATAAAGTGCGTAAGACAAGGGAGCAAATGGGAACTTCAGTGAAGGGCGCAAATGGGGAGGTGATAACAAGTAGTGGTGATGTGAGAAGGAGATGGAGTAAGTATTTTGAAGGTTTGTTGAATATGTTTGATGATAGAGTGGCAGATATAGGGTGTTTTGGTCGAGGTGGTGTGCAAAGTAAGAGGGTTAGGGAAAATGATTTGGTAAACACAGAAGAGGTAGTAAAAGCTTTGCGGAAGATGAAAGCCGGCAAGGCAGCAGGTTTGGATGGTATTGCAGTGGAATCTATTAAAAAAAAGGGGTGACTGTATTGTTGACTGGTTGGTAAGGTTATTTAATGTGTGTATGACTCATGGTGAGGTGCCTGAGGATTGGCGGAATGCGTGCATAGTGCCATTGTACAAAGGCAAAGGGGATAAGAGTGAGTGCTCAAATTACAGAGGTATAAGTTTGTTGAGTATTCCTGGTAAATTATAAGGGAAGGTATTGATTGAGAGGGTGAAGGCATGTACAGGGCATCAGATTGGGGAAGAGCAGTGTGGTTCCAGAAGTGGTAGAGGAAGTGTGGATCAGGTGTTTTCTTTGAAGAATGTATGTGAGAAATACTTAGAAAAGCAAATGGATTTGTATGTAGCAT
>NC_092228.1:48136989-48156989 GCF_036320965.1 Panulirus ornatus
TATGTTTTGAAGGAATAGTGGTTCCAACAATGTTGTATGGTTGCGAGGCGTGGGCTATTGATAGAGTTGTGCGCAGGAGGGTGGATGTGCTGGAAATGAGATGTTTGAGGACAATGTGTGGTGTGAGGTGGTTTGATCGAGTAAGTAATGTAAGGATAAGAGAGATGTGTGGAAATAAAAAGAGGGTGGTTGAGAGAGCAGAAGAGGGTGTTTTGAAATGGTTTGGGCACATGGAGAGAATGAGTGAGGAAAGATTGACCAAGAGGATATATGTGTTGGAGGTGGAGGGAACGAGGAGAAGTGGGAAACCAAATTGGAGGTGGAAAGATGGAGTGAAAAAGATTTTGAGTGATCGGGCCCTGAACATGCAGGAGGGTGAAAGGAGGGCAAGGAATAGAGTGAATTGGATCGATGTGGTATACCGGGGTCGACGTGCTGTCAATGGATTGAATCAGGGCATGTGAAGCGTCTGGGGTAAACCATGGAAAGTTGTGTGAGGCCTGGATGTGGAAAGGGAGCTGTGGTTTCGGGCATTATTGCATGACAGGTAGAGACTGAGTGTGAATGAATGGGGCCTTTGTTGTCTTTACTAGCGCTACCTCGCACACATGAGGGGGGAGGGAGATGGTATTCCATATGTGGCGAGGTGGCAATGGGAATGAATAAAGGCAGACAGTGTGAATTGTGTGCATGGGTATATATATATGTGTCTGTGTGTGTAAATATATGTGTACATTGAGATGTATAGGTATATATATTTGCGTGTGTGGACGTGTATGTATATACATGTGTATGGGGGTGGGTTAGGCCATTTCTTTCGTCTGTTTCCTTGCGCTACGTCACAAACGCGGGAGACCGACAAAGCAAAATAAATAAATAAGATATATATAACGGCAGCATTCTGATACATATGTACTATTTAGCAATGCTTGACCTGTAAGTGTACTTCATATGAATCAAGAAATCCAATTTTGGCTCTACCATTGTACCCACAGTAACATTAACAGATGCAGTAAACAGAAACAAAAAAGAAATCTTCATTATGAGACGATAGTCCAGGTATGGGGTGATAACTATTGTGATTACTGCATACAATACCATTGTGATTACTGCATACAATTGCAAATATCTAATAGGAAGTAAAGTGGTGCACTGTGGTACTGCATAGAATGCAGAACGATGAATGTGGCCTTCTAATTCAAATGAAGTACAATTGAAGTACATATGATCCTACCTGATCAGACAAGATCTAAGATCCCAAACGCTTTTCATGATAAAGTTCTTTAAGAAGGCCTGGGCATATTCATAAAACAAATTACAGTGCACAGTCTTTAATCCTTACTTGTAACAAAAACCTGTCTCAACCAACAGAACAAAACATACTTTTAATTAGTCATTACTCTCAAAATAATGGACATGACTAATAATATATATGGTAACTCTAAATCTTAATTTAAACAGTGCTTCAATTGACTGCAGTCACCAACATCCTATAGGTAAAATATTGTTTACACAATGAGACATGATGAACAGCACAGTATATAGCAGCAGTGCTTTCTGGTCCTACAAGTCTCCAAGCATTGCATGAATACATCAATAATCATGTGACTGATTTCTTACATACAATGTTGCATGATAATCAAAATTTACCTGAAATACATTCATACATCAAGAGCTTGTTGAAATACCTGATTTCAAAATTCTAGCTATATATTGTTTCAGTGAAACAAATCATTAGATATTCTGCATAAATTCATTTGATGTCAAAATGCATCCTGTGATATAAAAGCTTTACATTACATGCTAAACTGATATCAATTAATGATAATGTGTTAATGTATAAAATAATATCCAGAAGATATCAACTCAATATATGAATATTGATACACAATACTTAGTACTCCAGTTATCTTCCTTCCAAACACTTCACTGCACAATTAGTTAGAATGACTAAAATGAATACGTGTTGTCAGCTTTACAAAAATACTACTGACTTCAGTTATGGAAAAAGCTTTCAAGTCAAAAAAGATGTGAATGTTGTATGCATGGACAGAAGAGCATGGACGTTGTGCTAGACTGTCATTGCTCTTGGGAGCATAAATTACAGTAATTATTTGTTAACTATACATTAAAGCCTAAATGAAGTCATAATCTAATAACTTGACTAATAACTACTGTTATTCTTATGAATCTTTGCAAGCCCCAAATACCTATAATATACAGGTGCTTTCACAGGGGTACTTGAATACTTATGATATATAGGTGTTTTCACAGGGGTAATTACTATTCCTAATTATTCAAATATAACTTGTTTTTCAAATTAGGGGCTCTATATTAGTAAGCATTTACAACTTTAATAACTTGTAGAATTTAAAACAATTTACTAAGTTATGAGGATCTTTTGAGTCGACTAGGAATTGTTAATTAGCAGTCTCTGGAAAAGCAAGATTGTACATATGGAAGTTTCACTGATGATACAAAAACATAGAATTTCCAGGAAGGCTTGTACTGTACTTGGGGAACTGGGCTAAGGCAAGCCAAATACTGAGTCATGACGAGAAGACGCATACCCTTATCTTCTTTCACAGACTGTTTGGCTGCCTTTGGCTTAACTAGACATATTACTGGATGACTCAGCCCATCTGAAGGAACTTTTTCAGTAGATGTAGCATGTCCATCCCTCTGTCAAGCTTTGAAGGTGAAAGCTTCATACACTATACATGGAGACTGAAAAGATAAGATCAAATGATTTCCATTTGCAAAAGGAGTGATTTGTGTACTCTCTCTTGGTGGTAAAATCTATATTATGATTAAAAAATCACATCCAGATACAGTATAGGGAAAGGATTTCAAAGGGAAGTTTAAAATGTGAGCTGATTTGTGACATATGCTTAGGTGAGGGTTTACTTTTGGTATAAACAAGTTGCTCCATAGATATACACAGGGGCTTCTTGCATGATTAAGGAGATCTCCGTCTATTAGCCAACAGTTTATGGGTTACGCTTGAGGACAGTGCCAGAGAAAGATGAATGTGGATGCAAGTCCTTCCAATCACGATACAGGTAGAAAGAGCCAACAGCATGAGTCAGCATGTTGAAAACACCAAAGACCCCTGACAACAAGTAGAAGGGTTTTAGCTGTCTTGGTGGCTGTGGTTTTGTGACAGTGCTGGTTATCTGGACAATGCTAGCTATTATGTAAAGCACCGCAAAGAGAGCTGTTAGAATGAGTTCCATACATAACAAATCTGATTTTCCTCCTCCATCTCTTCTCTAATCGTGTACTGACTTTCAGATGCTTCCCTTAACACTCTTAATTCAGCTCATTTGTTGCATTTTTTTTTTTACTATTATTATTATTATTATTATTATTATTATTATTATTATTATTATTTTTGCTTTTTTTTGCTTTGTCGCTGTCTCCCGCGTTTGCGAGGTAGCGCAAGGAAACAGACGAAAGAAATGGCCCAATCCACCCCCATACACATGTTTATACATACGTCCACACACGCAAATATACATACCTACACAGCTTTCCATGGTTTACCCCAGACGCTTCACATGCCCTGATTCAATCCACTGACAGCACGTCAACCCCGGTATACCACATCGATCCAATTCACTCTATTCCTTGCCCTCCTTTCACCCTCCTGCATGTTCAGGCCCCGATCACACAAAATCTTTTTCACTCCATCTTTCCACCTCCAATTTGGTCTCCCACTTCTCGTTCCCTCCACCTCCGACACATATATCCTCTTGGTCAATCTTTCCTCACTCATTCTCTCCATGTGCCCAAACCATTTCAAGACACCCTCTTCTGCTCTCTCAACCACGTTCTTTTTATTTCCACACATCTCTCTTACCCTTACGTTACTTACTCAATCAAACCACCTCACACCACACATTGTCTTCAAACATCTCATTTCCAGCACATCCATCCTCCTGCGCACAACTCTATCCATAGCCCACGCCTTGCAACCATACAACATTGTTGGAACCACTATTCCTTCAAACATAACCATTTTTGCTTTCCGAGATAATGTTCTCGACTTTCACACATTGTTCAAGGCTCCCAGGATTTTCGCCCCCTCCCCCACCCTATGATCTACTTCCACTTCCATGGTTCCATCCGCTGCCAGATCCATTTTGTTTTATGATTGTGAAATTGAATTATCAGATGATTCCAATGTAGAATTTTTAGAGATATTTATGGTGTTCCTCTAACTTGCACTAATGACAACTACGTTTGATTCAGGTTGATTACGGCGCAACAGCAGAGGAGCTAGAACAGCATTTTCATGGATGTGGGGCAGTCAACAGAGTTACCATACTTTGCAATAAATATGATGGCCACCCAAAAGGCTTTGCTTATATTGAGTTTGCTGAAAAAGACTCTGTGCAGATGGCAATGGCACTGGACGAGTCTCTCTTTAGAGGAAGACAACTAAAGGTAGGGGAATAAAAGTCTGCAACACTGTTTTTGTTATGTAATATTTGTATTGTGAAGACTGTTTTTGTTATATTCTTACAATGATTTCCTTAATATATTTCTTTCCTGACAAGATTTGATGATCCTAGACGGCTTAGTATATTTTGTATTGTGTAAGGAAGGCTATGTTATCCAGATACCCCTTTTCTGTAGCTACTACAGTTTCAGGACTGCATACAGTCAGTGACAGGGAAGTGATGGAATCTCTTAGAATGAGAAGTTTCCAGAAAAGACTGTTCCCCTTTTTGTCCATTAATAATTATGCAGTCTTGCTAAAGGTAACTTTTCCACTTACTGTGTAACCTTGTACAAGCATTGCCAGGTAACAACCATCTGTATGCAACCTCAACATGCCTAGTACTTATTTCTAAGCAGCAGCATTAAATTCTTCTTTTCTAAGTTATTCTGTAACCAATCACCATTCCCTACATAGAAATAGAAAATGGACCTCTACTTCACACTTTGGAAACCAGTATTCACAAATTCCCACTTGCTTTACAAACATAATAGTGACAAAACACTTAAACATAAAGATTACTCAACGGGTATTAATCAAAGCTCTCAATCTAGTTTTGAACACCACCCCACCAGAGATACACCTATCTGAAAAAACACTCCACAGACATTTATGAATTACACTTTTGCACATACACTCTGGGTACCACCCATTGCTCCAACATTACAAACTCTTTGTCAACATATGACAGGACCCCTCTTGTGCAAGATGCAATCTCCACAGTTAAGGCACTGAACGTTATTCTTTAGTTGCTTGAAGCTGTAAAACTCTCAGATATCAGAGATGGTAAAGTATTGATAACTGTGGATTGTTGTAGAGAGGTAGACTAAGGAAATTTGGATTTACACTGTGACGGAGCCATGGAGACACAGCTTTTTAAAAGTGTAAAGGAAAATATTCTGCACCAACGTGCTAATGAACATACAAGGATTAGAGTTATTAATACAGTTCCTGGAAAAAAGGCAATGTCACACTTACATTTTAGTATTTTGTAATCCCCTTTGTCCTATATTACCATCTGTAAACATCTGTGCATGGAATTGGTAAGATTCTTGAAGTTTTCAGTTCATTGTTTTTGGTCCATAGGGTCTTGATCTCATGAATGAGGCAAGGCACTGATAATGTGTTGCATAAAGCAGCTGCCTAACTTTGGGTTCTGAGCACCCAGTGCACCTAGAAAGCTCACGTGAACCCATAATTTTTGGCAGATAGGTGAGAATTAAAGCTTTTTACTCCTTAGAAAAGTAAGAGACAACTGTATTGAAGCCTAGATGGAAAAGATTCTACCCCCAGAAGTTAAAATCCAAAATGGAGTAGTTGCTAGGAAAGTAAAGAAAGAACATCCTTCCCTCAGGATAGTGTAAGGCACACCAAGTTGGGTTGCTGATTCTCACACCATTAGAAACACCACTGTCAGTGACCAGATTTACAATGATTTCACCCAGAGAGCATCATGTGGGTATACCCAGAGTAAACCTTAATTGTGTATTGCCATTGAAAATATATGAGGGATGGACAGTGTTTTTGTGGACACCATATGCTATTATTGCATACTGCCATGTTGCCATTGAAAATATATTAGGGGTGGAGTGTTTTTGTGGACACCATATGCTATTATTGCATACTAGCATGGATATGGGGAATATTATACATATATGATACACCATTTGGAAAAAGGAGATCATATGATATTCAAATGACTCTATGTTACATGCAGATATGAACAGAACAGAGTTGAGATAAGACCTAAAGAGAGATATAATCATGGGAATTATGCAAACCATAAAAATTTCTGTGGTAACATAGCTTGAAAATTTGAGTTCCAGAGCCAGGCATTAGGGCTTTATGGTGAGATGGTCTGTGAAATTTACAATCTTGGAGAAGAAATATATGTGCATCTAACCTGAGATACAAAGTGAATGGTAAAGAGGAAAGAATGGTGTATGAAAAGTTGTCAAAAAGCAAAGGAGCTTCAAGGTGTGCAGTATTGAAGGTATAGATGGTGCTCCAGCCAACCAGCATTTGCAAGGCATAAGAAGAGAAATGGATACACCAGGGTAAGAAAGGAGGAGCAAAAGGAAATTTTGAAAATAATGATTTAGATGAGTTAGGAGAAAATACAAATCTTGATTTCTTGAAGAGTCTGTTGTCAGTGAAAGAACAGCTAATCAGTCTCAGGGATTCTGGGGGAAGAATTGTCGAGGATGATGTAATGATATGTGAAGAACTTAATGACGAGTTCAAATTTTTTTCAAAATGGAAGACACTTAATTCCCAGTTGGTACCAATGAAATAGAACGGGGAGAAAGTTCTTGAGAACATTGAAATATCTAGGAGAATTAGAGAATGAGTGTGGAGAGGTTGACAAAGATATGCTATAGGTCTCCTTAGTGAAGGGAACGAAATGAAGGGGAAGGCTGAATTGGATGTGGAACGTTTAAGTTATTAAGATTTTAAGTGCTTGGAGCCTGAACATACAGGTGGGTGAAAGGCGTGCTCAAGATAGAGTGAATTAGAGCTGTATGGTATACAGAGTGCATAGTATACATGCTCACAGTGGACCAAACAAGAGCATGTGAAGCAGCTGGGGGAACCATGGGAAAGCTGTAGGGCCTGGTTATGGATATGGGCTGTGGTTTTAGTGTATAATACTTGAATGTCAGAGATTGGATATGAGCAAATAAGGTCTTTTTTATCATCTGTTCCTGGCACTACCTTGTTAATGCAGGAAACAGCAGACAAGTGTAAAAGAAAAAAATCCAGGGAATATATTAGCAGCATACAGGGCTTGTGTTCCAGATGAAATTGTACCACTTGTGCTGAAAATCTGTGCAGTGTCACCGTCCCAACTTCCTTCAGTTATAGTTGGTCTCGACCCCTCAAAACGAAAGCCCAGGCTTATGTCCGGAAATGATTGTTTTGGTTGGTATGGTAACCAGGTCACGTGGACACCACTACCTTGTTTTAAAATCAAGAGTAGCATCTGTAACAACAAACTCAGATTAAGACTTATCACATTCTATCTCATTTCAATAAGTAATTAGGTTATATACACTTTAAACAGTCAGCGAACAACAACTGACTCACTTCCCAAGCTCTCTCATCCCCAACAGACTTCATACTTGCACCTCTTTCCAAAACTCTTGCATTCACCTCCCTAACAACCCCATCCATAAACAAATTAAACAACCATGGAGACATCACACACCCCTGCCGCAAACCTACATTCACTGAGAACCAATCACTTTCCTCTCTTCCTACACGTACACATGCCTTACATCCTCGATAAAAACTTTTCACTGCTTCTAACAACTTGCCTCCCACACCATATATTCTTAATACCTTCCACAGAGCATCTCTATCAACTCTATCATATTCCTTCTCCAGATCCATAAATGCTACATACAAATCCATTTGCTTTTCTAAGTATTTCTCACATACATTCTTCAAAGCAAACACCTGATCCACACATCCTCTACCACTTCTGAAACCACACTGCTCTTCCCCAATCTGATGCTCTATACATGCCTTCACCCTCCCATATAATTTACCAGGAATACTCAACAAACTTATACCTCTGTAATTTGAGCACTCACTCTTATCCCCTTTGCCTTTGTACAATGGCACTATGCACGCATTCTGCCAATCCTCAGGCACCTCACCATGAGACATACATACATTAAATAACCTTACCAACCAGTCAACAATACAGTCACCCCCTTTTTTTAATAAATTCCACTGCAATACCATCCAAACCTGCTGCCTTGCCGGCTTTCATCTTCCGCAAAGCTTTTACTACCTCTTGTCTGTTTACCAAATCATTTTCCCTAACCCTCTCACTTTGCACACCACCTTGACCAAAGCACTGTATATCTGCCACTCTATCCTCAAACACATTCAACAAACCTTCAAAATACTCACTCCATCTCCTTCTCACATCACCACTACTTGTTATCACCTCCCCATTATATATATATATATATATATATATATATATATATATATATATATATATATATATATATATTTTTTTTTTTTTTTTTTTTGCTTTGTCGCTGTCTCCTGCGTTTGCGAGGTAGCGCAAGGAAACAGACGAAAGAAATGGCCCAACCCACCCCCATACACATGCCTTGATTCAATCCACTGACAGCACATCAACCCCGGTATACCACATCGATCCAATTTACTCTATTCCTTGCCCACCTTTCACCCTCCTCCATGTTCAGGCCCCGATCACACGAAATCTTTTTCACTCCATCTTTCCACCTCCAATATGGTCTCCCACTTCTCCTCGTTCCCTCCACCTCCGACACATATATCCTCTTGGTCAATCTTTCCTCACTCATTCTCTCCATGTGCCCAAACCATTTCAAAACACCCTCTTCTGCTCTCTCAACCACACTCTTTTTATTTCCACACATCTCTTTTACCCTTACGTTACTTACTCGATCAAACCACCTCACACCACACATTGTCCTCAAACATCTCATTTCCAGCACATCCATCCTCCTGCGCACAACTCTATCCATAGCCCACGCCTCGCAACCATACAACATTGTTGGAACCACTATTCCTTCAAACATAACCATTTTTGCTTTCCGAGATAATGTTCTCGACTTCCACACATTCTTCAAGGCTCCCAGGATTTTCGCCCCCTCCACCAACCTATGATCCACTTCCGCTTCCATGGTTCCATCCGCTGCCAGATCCACTCCCAGATATCTAAAACACTTTACTTCCTCTAGTTTTGCTCCATTTAAACTTACCTCCCAATTGACTTGACCCTCAACCCTACTGTACCTAATAACCTTGCTCTTATTCACATTTACTCTTAACTTTCTTCTTTCACACACTTTACCAAACTCAGTCACCAGCTTCTGCTGTTTCTCACATGAATCAGCCACCAGCGCTGTATCATCAGCAAACAACAACTGACTCACTTCCCAAGCTCTCTCATCCCCAACAGACTTCATACTTGCCCCTCTTTCCAAGACTCTTGCATTTACCTCCCTAACAACCCCATCCATAAACAAATTAAACAACCATGGAGACATCACACACCCCTGCCGCAAACCTACATTCACTGAGAACCAATCACTTTCCTCTCTTCCTACACGTACACATGCCTTACATCCTCGATAAAAACTTTTCACTGCTTCTAACAACTTGCCTCCCACACCATATATTCTTAATACCTTCCACAGAGCATCTCTATCAACTCTATCATATGCCTTCTCCAGATCCATAAATGCTACATACAAATCCATTTGCTTTTCTAAGTATTTCTCACATACATTCTTCAAAGCAAACACCTGATCCACACATCCTCTACCACTTCTGAAACCACACTGCTCTTCCCCAATCTGATGCTTTGAACATGCCTTCACCCTCTCAATCAATACCCTCCCATATAATTTACCAGGAATACACAACAAACTTATACCTCTGTAATTTGAGCACTCATTCTTATCCCCTTTGCCTTTGTACAATGGCACTATGCACACATTCCGCCAATCCTCAGGCACATCACCATGAGTCATACATACATTAAATAACCTTACCAACCAGTCAATAATACAGTCACCCCCTTTTTTAATAAATTCCACTGCAATACCATCCAAACCTGCTGCCTTGCCGGCTTTCATCTTCCGCAAAGCTTTTACTACCTCTTCTCTGTTTACCAAATCATTTTCCCTAACCCTCTCACTTTGCACACCACCTCGACCAAAACACCCTATATCTGCCACTCTATCATCAAACACATTCAACAAACCTTCAAAATACTCACTTCATCTCCTTCTCACATCACCACTACTTGTTATTACCTCCCCATTTGCGCCCTTCACTGAAGTTCCCATTTGCTCCCTTGTCTTACGCACTTTATTTACCTCCTTCCAGAACATCTTTTTATTCTCCCTAAAATTTAATGATACTCTCTCACCCCAACTCTCATTTGCCCTCTTTTTCACCTCTTGCACCTTTCTCTTGACCTCCTGTCTCTTTCTTTTATACATCTCCCACTCAGTTGCATTTTTTCCCTGCAAAAATCGTCCAAATGCCTCTCTCTTCTCTTTCACTAATAACATATATATTTTTTTTTTTTCATACTATTCGCCATTTCCTGCATTAGCGAGGTAGCGTTAAGAACAGAGGACTGGGCCTTTGAGGGAATATCCTCATATGGCCCCCTTCTCTGTTCCTTCTTTTGGAAAATTTAAAAAAAAATGAGAGGGGAGGATTTCCAGCCCCCCGCTCCCTTCCCTTTTAGTCGCCTTCTATGACATGCAGGGAATACGTGGGAAGTATTCTTTCTCCCGTATATATATTTATCTATTTATTCACTTTGCTTTGTCGCTGTCTTCCGCGCCAGCGAGGTAGTGCAAGGAAACAGACGAAAGAATGGCCCAACCCACCCACATACACATGTATATACATACACGTCCACACACACCACATATACACACCCATACATCTCAATGTATACATATATATACACACACAGACATATACATATATACTGTTACGAATTCAAATATAATATATTCGGACAAGGTCGCCAGTAACGTATATTTGTTACGAGTAATCTATTAGTCCTCGTCTTCGCAAGGACGCTAGCTTCGTTACGTTTCACAACGGGATAACACGATCAGAAGGTTATGGGATTGAATCAAAAGACCAGCACTACATTAACTGTACTTATAATGAAAGAATGCAGGTGTACAAAGATAAACACATAAATCAGGCATTTAACATTTAGCACTAGTTAACATTCCAGGTAAGATTTCAAGCCAGGAGGTCTCTTTCCTCTATAACGATTTGTTCGATAACATCACACTTAGATAGACCTGACGTGACACAGTAAACAACATCGTAACACTTAGCTACCTATCGTGACACAGTAAACATCTTACAAACTGGGGCAGCGGTGGCTACAGGGTTCGAGACAGGGAAAGCTCACATTACCTTTGCTGGCGGGCTCGAGTCTGCTGAAGGAATCGAGTCCCAGACGATCGTCTGAGCCTTTTAACTGAAGGACCAGCAGGGTAAGAACAGCTAGCCACGCCTCGACCCACCTTGTTACCCTATGGTGCCACCTTTGATTGGTCATGGGCCTAAGGCCCACCGAGGATTGGAGGAGGGTGGCTCCAAGTGCCACTCCTACTTGGCTGGAGGGCCACTGGTACATCGGTGATTGGAGAAGGTGGTATCCGTGAACCAGCTGACTGGCTGAAAGGGAGGTTAGGTTCGTCCCACATCGGGTTGTCCCCTCCTTCTCTTGTCCTGACAGCGACGACACTGTATGGGAGGCCGTAGGTTGACCCCCAATTTGACCTAGTGCCCTGGGTCAGGAGGCCCGAGCGTCGAGTGGCTGGATTGATGGCCCGGCGTGGCCATCTGGTTTCCTTCTCGAAGGTATGAAGAAGGCCTCAGAAATTAATGGGTTTGGCGATGGGAGTGAAATCCGACCCAATAATGGAGCAAAGGCCTTGGCCCTCGCCCTAACATGGAATAGCTCTTACACTATACACAGAGATACACATATACTTATTCATATACGAACATGTGGGCACCCACGTGTCGTAACACCCCCCTCCTTAAAGGAGAAAATTCCTAGAAGAGGAATTTTCTCACCTTAAGAGCGGGATAAACAATCAGCTAACACATTATGTGCGCCAGCAATATGGTGAATATCTAAATTATACTCTTGAAGGAACAAGACAAGGCCCACCTAGTTAATTTTCGACTCCGATCCCGTAACTTGTAAACATTTTGAAAGGGATTGGGAGTCAGTACACTCCACAATGATTGTCTGAAGGACACATACAGAAGGTGCTATGATACAAATAGCAAAAACACAAGTTCCTTCTCCATGGTGGGGTTATCTGTTTGGGCTCAATCTTCTCGCTGTCCTTCTGAAAGAGGACCTCACCAGCGTCAGCATCGCTGGCAGTCACAGCTAAACTGGTTGGAGCCTGCAAAATATAAGTCAAAAAAAGTAGTGTTCCTAACTGATGAGAGAGGTTCTCTAACGCTGCTCATTTCAAACATATCTAACATTTATCAACAGATTTATGAGAGGGGGTTGCAACTGCGAGAAAGGTTACTAATACACTCTGTAATACCCAACTGTACCCACAAAACGTCTCGGTTCTCTCCGAGATCGGGGGGAACTCATTACGGGCTAATACTTGGACCTTTACGGTCGGTGGAAGGAGGGGACTGACAAACCTCTGGCAAAACTCTGGGTACGTCGACAGGAGGGCAAACCTTTCTACCCGTCACTTCCCAGGCAGGTGCTAAAGCGTCTCCGTCTCCCCGGGTCTCCGAGGCCTTCACAGCTACGTCGTCAACTTCGTCACACACGGCTACCGCTGGACGTTGGATGATGCAGACTGATACCGTCGGTTCATAGGGACCCTGAAAACGGGCAGCCAAGGGTTGACCTGGCTGCTGTAGAAGCCACACCTCGTCGCCTGTCTCTACACTTCTAAATCGAGACCGTCTGTCAGGCCACCTCGTCCTTCATCCACGACTCTCTTGAATGGGCTCGAGACAAATCCTCAATTCCTCTGTCACAACGGAGGCAACACCAGGAGAGAGGGTATCACACAGCTCCCTCTCGCTGGTCTCACTCTCAAGAACAGTGTAACAGTGGTCAGAGGAGGTTATTAGCAATGGGCTCACAATGTCAATTATAACTCGGTCAAACCGACCTTCAAATGGAGGAATAGGAACTCGCCTGTCTCTACGCTTCTGAATCGAGACAGTCTGAGTAGGCTTCCCAACACTGAGCGACATCCCGGCGGACACCAGGCCAGTTAAATGACCGGCAAAGCTTGAGTCGTGCGCAAGCTTCAAAAATCTCCCTGCTGTAGGGACGCGGCACTAACACCTGGTGAACTGCCTGCCACTCCTCGTCTTCCCCATTACATGACACTGAACACCACCTCCTCAGGTCTCACCCTCAGGGAGAGTCTTCACTCCCTGCGTTTCAACGGCTATGTCCACAGGCACACGGCTTGCCGTGCCAGCTGTCATGGACCTGGCATCATCGTGGTTGTAGACAATATCTGGTACCTCTTCGTCAAGCTGCACCGCCTCCGTGGACTTCACCGGGCCCGTAGGCAACACCGGCATTGGGTTCATCTGCCCAACCGCTAGGTCACTGCCTAACACAAAGTCCACGTCTAAGACAGGAACTTATCTACAATCCCTACAAGATCATGGCCCGTGAAGAAATCTATTTCTGCCCTCACATTGACTAGTGGAGCTTCCTTGGGACCCGACAGTCCGTCTAGCGAGACTCGGTCTCCAGACTCTTCTCGCGGCACCAAGCCATCCACCATTAGGGACTGTAGCGCACCAGAATCCCGTAACACGGTCACTTTTCGTCGTACACCACATCTACTAACCTAGCCCTTAGACAGGAACGCATTGTAGTTCCCACATAACAGATCCTATAATAAGGACAGAGTAATCAGCAGTCTCGCAACCCCTCACTCTCCTAAGAGCAGAAACAGCCTCACCTACTTTACTAAATTGGCCCTAAAATTAAGAAGAGACTCATGGGCCTACAATTATATTAAAAAAAAGGTAGAGTCTCTGGATTCCTTCACTCGAGCCCAGCAATCCCTCACCTGGTGCCCAGCCTTGCCACAGTTAGAGCAAAACCTTACTTTCTGGGAGTATTTCCCTTGACTTTTATGAGTTACCGGCAAGGTAGCAGATTCAGGTGGGATTACATTACCCTTGGTCTTCCCTCTGTCGTCGAAACCCTTTGAATGCCTGCCCGCGTCAAGTTTGACATCGAACATGTACTCGTCTGCTAGTTCCCCAGCCTCCTCAAAATCCTTCGCTGCTTTAGTTATTACGTACTGCCGTACATCACGGGGTAGACCGTCCTTACATTCCTCGAGTACCAGTAAATTTATGATCGCCTCAGCATCATAAGCTTCTTCGGAGCGTAGCCACTGCATGCATAACTTGTACTTCTCGCAAAAGTGATCTAGGTAGGTTTGATCAGGGCGCTTATGCTTAGTTCGAAATCTGAGTCGATGTGTTGCCGGACTTAAATGATAAGCATTTATCACTGCCTGTTTCACGACCTCATAATCACTACACTGGTCATCGTTCAACGCGGTGTATGTGGATTCAGCTTTGCCAAAAAGGATGGGACGTAACACGATCGTCCAGGACGATTTCGGCCACGAGCAATCATGGGCAGTCTGTTCAAATTTAAGGAAAAAGGAAGCCACATCATCTTCATTGAACTTTGGTACGAGATGTAAGTTACTCAATTGGGACGACACTGGTCCTGATGGTGAAGCGTTAAGTCTAAGTTTTTCACGTTCGAGGGCGATCCTCTCCTTTAGCATTTCGGCATTGATCTTAGCTATCTCTAGTTGAATTCACCAGTATTCGGGATCAACATTATCATCACTAGGGAGAGCGGGAGGGATCGAGGCTTCGGCGGACGTCACTGATGAGGCGGTATTGTCGACACTAATATCAACATCAGGCGCAGCATCTACTATCTGTTCACTAGCAAAATGATTCATGACTAAGGTTTCCAACGGTACTTTACTAGCTTCCCGGTCATAATTCACTTTTAGCACATCCGCGACGAGCCTCAACTCAGGCTTTGTCAACGATTTAATGTCCTCTGGAGAGGGCTCAGATCGACAGAACTGGTCAACGTCAGTGTCGCTGGTCAACGGCATGATTAACGAATCAAGGAAAGAGATTCCGTTAAGACAAGAAAAATCCTGGCGAGGTCGCCAATTTATATGTTACGAATTCAAATATAATATATTCGGACAAGGTCGCCAGTAACGTATATTTGTTACGAGTAATCTATTAGTCCTCGTCTTCGCAAGGACGCTAGCTTCGTTACGTTTCACAACGGGATAACACGATCAGAAGGTTATGGGATTGAATCAAAAGACCAGCACTACATTAACTGTACTTATAATGAAAGAATGCAGGTGTACAAAGATAAACACATAAATCAGGCATTTAACATTTAGCACTAGTTAACATTCCAGGTAAGATTTCAAGCCAGGAGGTCTCTTTCCTCTATAACGATTTGTTCGATAACATCACACTTAGACCTGACGTGACACAGTAAACAACATCGTAACACTTAGCTACCTATCGTGACACAGTAAACATCTTACAAACTGGGGCAGCGGTGGCTACAGGGTTCGAGACAGGGAAAGCTCACATTACCTTTGCTGGCGGGCTCGAGTCTGCTGAAGGAATCGAGTCCCAGACGATCGTCTGAGCCTTTTAACTGAAGGACCAGCAGGGTAAGAACAGCTAGCCATGCCTCGACCCACCTTGTTACCCTATGGTGCCACCTTTGATTGGTCATGGGCCTAAGGCCCACCGAGGATTGGAGGAGGGTGGCTCCAAGTGCCACTCCTACTTGGCTGGAGGGCCACTGGTACATCGGTGATTGGAGAAGGTGGTATCCGTGAACCAGCTGACTGGCTGAAAGGGAGGTTAGGTTCGTCCCACATCGGGTTGTCCCCTCCTTCTCTTGTCCTGACAGCGACGACACTGTATGGGAGGCCGTAGGTTGACCCCCAATTTGACCTAGTGCCCTGGGTCAGGAGGCCCGAGCGTCGAGTGGCTGGATTGATGGCCCGGCGTGGCCATCTGGTTTCCTTCTCGAAGGTATGAAGAAGGCCTCAGAAATTAATGGGTTTGGCGATGGGAGTGAAATCCGACCCAATAATGGAGCAAAGGCCTTGGCCCTCGCCCTAACATGGAATAGCTCTTACACTATACACAGAGATACACATATACTTATTCATATACGAACATGTGGGCACCCACGTGTCGTAACAATACCCATGTACATAATTCATACTGTCTGCCTTTATTCATTCCCATCGCCACCCCGCCACACATGGAATAACAACATCCTTCCCCCTCATGTGTGTGAGGTAGCGCTAGGAAAAAACAAAGACCCTATTCGTTCACACTCAGTCTCTAGCTGTCATGTAATAATGCACCGAAACCACAGCTCCCTTTCCACATCCAGGCCCCACAGAACTTTCCATGGTTCACCCCAAACGCTCCACACGCCCTGGCTCAATCCACCGACACCACGCCGACCCCCAGCACACCACATCGCTCCAACCCACTCCACTCCCCGCACGCCTCTCACCCTCCTGCATGTTCAGGCCCCGACAACTCAAAACCCCCTTCACTCCATCTTTCCCCCTCCGACCCGGTCTCCCACCTCTCCCCACTCCCTCCATCTCCGACACGTACATCCTCCCTGTCAATCCTCCTTACTCATCCTCACGAGTCCAAATTATTTCAACAAAGCCACTTCTGCTCTCTCAACCACTCTTCCCATTACCACACATATCCCCCACCCCCTCATTACTTAGTCAATCAAACCACATATATTTTATTTCATATATATTTGTCATTTCCCATATTAGTGAGGTAGTGTTAAGAACATGAGGATAGAGGACAAAGAGGATATATGCATCAGAAGTGGAGGGAACAATCACCCCGCCAATTAATACCAATTTCTCAACTGCCCATATCCCATATCTCTTGCACATGCTATCACTGCTTCACTAAATATCTCCCATTCCCCTTGCTTCATTTGCTTACAACTTTAGCTATTCTATACCCAATCTCTTCTAGTATTTCACACACACACACACACCCCTTTTTTCCAAGAGTGAGTAATGGGGCCATTGATGACATAATTGCAAGAGTGAGTAATGTGGCCATTGATAACATAATTGCAAGAGTGAGTAATGGGGCCATTGATGACATAATTGCAAGAGTGAGTAATGTGGCCATTGATGACATAATTGCAAGAGTGGGTAATATGGCCATTGATGGCATAATTGCAAGAGTGAGTAATGTGGCCACTGATGGCATAATTGCAAGTGAGCAATGTGGTCATTGATTACATAATTGCAAGAGTGAGTAATGCGGCCATTGATGGCATAATTGCAAGAGTGAGTGATGTGGCCATTGATGGCATAATTGCAAGAGTGAGTAATGGGGCCATTGATGGCATAATTGCAAGAGTGAGTAATGTGGCCATTGAAGGCATAATTGCAAGAGTGAGTAATGTGGCCATTGATGGCATAATTGCAAGAGTGAGTAATGTGGCCATTGATGGCATAATTGCAAGAGTGAGTAATGTGGCCATTGATGTCATAATTGCAAGAGTAAGTAATGTGGCCATTGATGGCAGAATTAGGAGACATTGGGTATTACTGAGGTGAAATATGAATAGTCAACAGCTTGTGGAGTTGTGTGCAGAAAATGGTATGGTGATTAAGAATACCTTTTTTTTTTTTTTTTTTTTTTTTTTTTAAGGGACAAGCATAAATATACATCAGTGAGTAGGGAACCTGGTCAGAGAGAAGTGTTGGACTCTGTACAAATTTATAGGTGTGCAAAAGATAGACTCCTAGATGTTAATGTGTTGGGAGGGGAAACTAATATGAATGAGAGGAGGGTGAGAAAGGAATGAGCTTGGAAACATATATATATTATTATATTTTATTATTATTATTATATATATATATATATATATATATATATATATATATATATATATATATATATATATATATATATATATATATATATATGTATATATATATATATATATATATATATTGAGTATTCCTGGTAAATTATATGGGAGGGTATTGATTGAGAGGGTGAAGGCATGTACAGAGCATCAGATTGGGGAAGAGCAGTGTGGTTTCAGAAGTGGTAGAGGATGTGTGGATCAGGTGTTTGCTTTGAAGAATGTATGTGAGAAATACTTAGAAAAGCAAATGGATTTGTATGTAGCATTTATGGATCTGGAGAAGGCATATGATAGAGTTGATAGAGATGCTCTGTGGAAGGTATTAAGAATATATGGTGTGGGAGGAAAGTTGTTAGAAGCAGTGAAAAGTTTTTATCGAGGATGTAAGGCATGTGTACGTGTAGGAAGAGAGGAAAGTGATTGGTTCTCAGTGAATGTAGGTTTGCGGCAGGGGTGTGTGATGTCTCCATGGTTGTTTAATTTGTTTATGGATGGGGTTGTTAGGGAGGTAAATGCAAGAGTCTTGGAAAGAGGGGCAAGTATGAAGTCTGTTGGGGATGAGAGAGCTTGGGAAGTGAGTCAGTTGTTGTTCACTGATGATACAGCGCTGGTGGCTGATTCATGTGAGAAACTGCAGAAGCTGGTGACTGAGTTTGGAAAAGAGTGTGGAAGAAGAAAGTTAAGAGTAAATGTGAATAAGAGCAAGGTTATTAGGTACAGTAGGGTTGAGGGTCAAGTCAATTGGGAGGTGAGTTTGAATGGAGAAAAACTGGAGGAAGTGAAGTGTTTTAGATATCTGGGAGTGGATCTGGCAGCGGATGGAACCATGGAAGCGGAAGTGGATCATAGGGTGGGGGAGGGGGCGAAAATCCTGGGGGCCTTGAAGAATGTGTGGAAGTCGAGAACATTATCTCGGAAAGCAAAAATGGGTATGTTTGAAGGAATAGTGGTTCCAACAATGTTGTATGGTTGCGAGGCGTGGGCTATGGATAGAGTTGTGCGCAGGAGGATGGATGTGCTGGAAATGAGATGTTTGAGGACAATGTGTGGTGTGAGGTGGTTTGATCGAGTGAGTAACGTAAGGGTAAGAGAGATGTGTGGAAATAAAAAGAGCGTGGTTGAGAGAGCAGAAGAGGGTGTTTTGAAGTGGTTTGGGCACATGGGGAGGATGAGTGAGGAAAGATTGACCAAGAGGATATAAATGTCGGAGATGGAGGGAACAAGGAGAAGAGGGAGACCAAATTGGAGGTGGAAAGATGGAGTGAAAAAGATTTTGTGTGATCGGGGCCTGAACATGCAGGAGGGTGAAAGGAGGGCAAGGAATAGAGTGAATTGGAGCGATGTGGTATACCGGGGTTGACGTGCTGTCAGTGGATTGAAGCAAGGCATGTGAAGCGTCTGGGGTAAACCATGGAAAGCTGTGTAGGTATGTATATTTGCGTGTGTGGACGTATGTATATACATGTGTATGGGGGGGGGGTTGGGCCATTTCTTTCGTCTGTTTCCTTGCGCTACCTCGCAAACGCGGGAGACAGCGACAAAGTATAATAAATAAATATAAATAAATATATATATATATAAGTGTGAGGTGGTTTGATCAAGTAAGTAATGTAAGAGAGATGTGTGGAAATAAAAAGAGCGTGGTTGAGAGAGCAGAAGAGGGTGTTTTGAAATGGTTTGGACACATGGAGAGAATGAGTGAGGAAAGATTGACCAAGAGGATATATGTGTCGGAGGTGGAGGGAACTAGGAGAAGTGGGAGACCAAATTGGAGGTGGAAAGATGGAGTGAAAAAGATTTTGTGTGATCGGGGCCTGAACGTGCAGGAGGGTGAAAGGCGGGCAAGGAATAGAGTGAATTGGATCGATGTGGTATACCGGGGTTGACGTGCTGTCAGTGGATTGAATCAGGGCT
>NC_092228.1:48161989-48259489 GCF_036320965.1 Panulirus ornatus
GGATGGATGTGCTGGAAATGAGATGTTTGAGGACAATGTGTCGTGTGAGGTGGTTTGATCGAGTGAGTAACGTAAGGGTAAGAGAGATGTGTGGAAATAAAGAGAGGGTGGTTGAGAGAGCAGGAGAGGGTGTTTTGAAGTGGTTTGGGCACATGGAGAGGATGAGTGAGGAAAGATTGACCAAGAGGATATATGTGTCGGAGGTGGAGGGAGCAAGGAGAAGAGGGAGACCAAATTGGAGGTGGAAAGATGGAGTGAAAAAGATTTTGTGTGATCGGGGCCTGAACATGCAGGAGGGTGAAAGGAGGGCAAGGAATAGAGTGAATTGGAGCGATGTGGTATACCGGGGTTGACGTGCTGTCAGTGGATTGAATCAAGGCATGTGAAGCGTCTGGGGTAAACCATGGAAAGCTGTGTAGGTATGTATATTTGTGTGTGTGGACGTATGTATATACATGTGTATTGGGGGGTGTTGGGCCATTTCTTTCGTCTGTTTCCTTGCGCTACCTCGCAAACGCGGGAGACAGCGACAAAGTATAAAAAAAAAATATATATATATATATATATATATATATATATATATATATATATATATATATATATATATATATATTCTTTTCTTTTGTTTTAAACTATTTGCCATTTCCCGAGTTAGCGAGGTAGCGTTAAGAAGAGAGGACTGGGCCTTTTTTGGAATATCCTTACCTGGCCCTCTCTGTTCCTTCTTTCGGAAAAAAAAAAGAAATATATATATATATATATATATATATATATATATATATATATATATATATATATATACATACATACATATATACACACATATATATATCGAGGACGTAAGGCATGTGTATGTGTAGGAAGAGAGGAAAGTGATTGGTTCTCAGTGAATGTAGGTTTGCGGCAGGGGTGTGTGATGTCTACATGGTTGTTTAATTTGTTTATGGATGGGGTTGTTAGGGAGGTGAATGCAAGAGTTTTGGAAAGAGGGGCAAGTATGAAGTCTGTTGGGGATGAGAGAGCTTGGGAAGTGAGTCAGTTGTTTTTCGCTGATGATACAGCGCTGGTGGCTTATTCTTGTGAGAAACTGCAGAATCTGGTGAATGAGTTTGGTAAAGTGTGTGAAAGAAGAAATTTAAGAGTAAATGTGAATAAGAGCAAGGTTATTATGTACAGTAGGGTTGAGGGTCAAGTCAATTGGGAGGTGAGTTTGAATGGAGAAAAACTGGAGGAAGTGAAGTGTTTTAGATATCTGGGAGTGGATCTGGCAGCGGATGGAACCATGGAAGTGGAAGTGGATCATAGGGTGGGGGAGGGGGCGAAAATTCTGGGAGCCTTGAAGAATGTGTGGAAGTCGAGAACATTATCTCGGAGAGCAAAAATGGGTATGTTTGATGGAATAGTGGTTCCAACAATGTTGTATGGTTGCGAGGCGTGGGCTATGGATAGAGTTGTGCGCAGGAGGATGGATGTGCTGGAAATGAGATGTTTGAGGACAATGTGTGGTGTGAGGTGGTTTGATCGAGTAAGTAACTTAAGCGTAAGAGAGATGTGTGGAAATAAAAAGAGCGTGGTTGAGAGAGCAGAAGAAGGTGTTTTGAACTGGTTTGGTCACATGGAGAGAATGAGTGAGGAAAGATTGACCAAGAGGATATATGTGTCGGAGGTGGAGGGAACGAGGAGAAGAGGGAGACCAAATTGGAGGTGGAAAGATGGAGTGAAAAAGATTTTGTGTGATCGGGGCCTGAACATGCAGGAGGGTGAAAGGAGGGCAAGGAATAGAGTGAATTGGATCGATGTGGTATACCGGGGTTGACGTGCTGTCAGTGGATTGAATCAAGGCATGTGAAGCGTCTGGGGTTAACCATGGAAAGCTGTGTAGGTATGTATATTTGCGTGTGTCGACGTATGTATATACATGTGTATGGGGGTGGGTTGGGCCATTTCTTTTGTCTGTTTCCTTGCGCTACCTTGCAAACGCGGGAGACAGCGACAAAGCAAAAAAAAAAAAAAAAAAAAAATATATATATATATATATATATATATATATATATATATATATATATGTAAGTATACTTATGTAAGTAGGAGAGATGGCCAGAGAGCGTTATTGGATTACGTGTTAATTGACAGGCGTCCGAAAGAGAGACTTTTGGATGTTAATGTGCTGAGAGGTGCAACTGGAGGGATGTCTGATCATTATCTTGTGGAGGCTAAGGTGAAGATTTGTATGGGTTTTTCAGAAAAGAAGAGTGAATGTTGGGGTGAAGAGGGTGGTGAGAGTAAGTGAGCTTGAGAAGGAGACCTGTGTGAGGAAGTACCAGGAGAGACTGAGTACAGAATGGAAAAAGGTGAGAACAATGGAAGTAAGGGGAGTGGGGGAGGAATGGGATGTATTTAGGGAATCAGTGATGGATTGCGCAAAAGATACTTGTGGCATGAGAAGAGTGGGAGATGGGTTGATTAGAAAGGGTAGTGAGTGGTGGGATGAAGAAGTAAGAGTATTGGTGAAAGAGAAGAGAGAGGCATTTGGACGATTTTTGCAGGGAAAAAATGCAATTGAGTGGGAGATGTATAAAAGAAAGAGACAGGAGGTCAAGAGAAAGGTGCAAGAGGTGAAAAAAAGGGCAAATGAGAGTTGGGGTGAGAGAGTATCATTAAATTTTAGGGAGGATAAAAAGATGTTCTGGAAGGAGGTAAATAAAGTGCGTAAGACAAGGGAGCAAATGGGAACTTCAGTGAAGGGCGCAAATGGGGAGGTGATAACAGGTAGTGGTGATGTGAGAAGGAGATGGAGTGAGTATTTTGAAGGCTTGTTGAATGTGTTTGATGATAGAGTGGCAGATATAGGGTGTTTTGGTCGAGGTTGTGTGCAAAGTGAGAGGGTTAGGGAAAATGATTTGGTAAACAGAGAAGAGGTAGTGAAAGCTTTGCGGAAGATGAAAGCCGGCAAGGCAGCAGGTTTGGATGGTATTGCAGTGGAATTTATTAAAAAAGGGGGTGACTGTATTGTTGACTGGTTGGTAAGGTTATTTAATGTATGTATGACTCATGGTGAGGTGCCTGAGGATTGGCGGAATGCGTGCATAGTGCCATTGTACAAAGGCAAAGGGGATAAGAGTGAGTGCTCAAATTACAGAGGTATAAGTTTGTTGAGTATTCCTGGTAAATTATATGGGAGGGTATTGATTGAGAGGGTGAAGGCATGTACAGAGCATCAGATTGGGGAAGAGGAGTGTGGTTTCAGAAGTGGTAGAGGATGTGTGGATCAGGTGTTTGCTTTGAAGAATGTATGTGAGAAATACTTAGAAAAGCAAATGGATTTGTATGTAGCATTTATGGATCTGGAGAAGGCATATGATAGAGTTGATAGAGATGCTCTGTGGAAGGTATTAAGAATATATGGTGTGGGAGGCAAGTTGTTAGAAGCAGTGAAAAGTTTTTATCGAGGATGTAAGGCATGTGTACGTGTAGGAAGAGAGGAAAGTGATTGGTTCTCAGTGAATGTAGGTTTGCGGCAGGGGTGTGTGATGTCTCCATGGTTGTTTAATTTGTTTATGGATGGGGTTGTTAGGGAGGTAAATGCAAGAGTTTTGGAAAGAGGGGCAAGTCCATAAACAAATTAAACAACCATGGAGACATCACACACCCCTGTCACAAACCTACATTCACTGAGAACCAATCACTTTCCTCTCTTCCTACACGTACACATGCCTTACATCCTCGATAAAAACTTTTCACTGCTTCTAACAACTTGCCTCCCACACCATATATTCTTAAAACCTTCCACAGAGCATCTTTATCAACTCTATCATATGCCTTCTCCAGATCCATAAATGCTACATACAAATCCATTTGCTTTTCTAAGTATTTCTCACATACATTCTTCAAAGCAAACACCTGATCCACACATCCTCTACCACTTCTGAAACCACACTGCTCTTCCCCAGTCTGATGCTCTGTGCATGCCTTCACCCTCTCAATCAATACTCTCCCATATAATTTACCAGGAATACTCAACAAACTTATACCTCTGTAATTTGAGCACTCACTCTTATCCCCTTTGCCTTTGTACAATGGCACTATGCAAGCATTCCACCAATCGTTAGGCACCTCACCATGAATCATACATACATTAAATAACCTTACCAACCAATCAACAATAGTCACCCCCGTTTTTAAAATTCCACTGCAATACCATCCAAACCTGCTGCCTTGCCGGCTTTCATCTTCCGTAAAGCTTTTACTACCTTTTCTCTGTTTACCAAATCATTTTCGCTAAACCTCTCACTTTGCACACCACCTTGATCAAAACACCCTGTATCTGCCACTCTATCATCAAACACATTCAACAAACCTTGAAAATACTCATTCCATCTCCTTCTCACATCACCACTACTTGTTATCACCTCCCCATTAGCCCCCTTCACTGAAGTTCCCATTTGCTCCCCTTTCTTATGCACTTTATTTACCTCCTTCCAAAACATCTTTTTATTCTCTCTGAAATTTAATGATACTCTCTCACCCCAACTCTCATTTGCCAACTTTTTCACCTCTTGCACCTTTCTCTTGACCTCCTGCCTCTTTCTTTTATACCTCACCCACTCATTTGCATTTTTTCCTTGCAAAAATTGTCCAAATGCCTCTCTCTTCTCTTTCACTAATAATCTTACTTCTTCATCCCACCACTCACTACCTTTTCTAATCAACCCACCTCCCACGCTTCTTATGCCACAAGCATCTTTTGCGCACTCCATCAGTGCCTCCCTAAATACATCCCATTCCTCCCCCACTCCCCTTACGTCCGTTGTTCTCACCTTTTTCCATTCTGTACTCAATCTCTCCTGGTACTTCCTCACACAAGTCTCCTTCCCAAGCTCACTTACTCTCACCTCTCTCTTCACCCCAACATTCTCTCTTCTTTTCTGAAAACCCCCACAAATCTTCACCTTCGCCTCCACAAGATGGTGATCAGACATCCCTCCAGTTGCACCTCTCAGCACATTAACATCCAAAAGTCTCTCTTTCGCGCGTCTATCAATTAACGCGTAATCCAATAACGCTCTCTGGCCATCTCTCCTACGTACATACGTATACTTATGTATATCTCGCTTTTTAAACCAGGTATTCCCAATCACCAGTCCTTTTTCAGTACATAAATCTACAAGCTCTTCACCATTTCCATTTACAACACTGAACACTCCATGTATACCAATTATTCCCTCAAGTGCCACATTACTCACCTTTGCATTCAAATCACCCATCACTATAACCCGGTGTTTTGCATCAAAACCACTAACACACTCATTCAGCTACTCCCAAAACACTTGCCTCTCATGATCTTTCTTCTCATGCCCAGGTGCATATCCACCAATAATCACCCATCTCTCTCCATCAACTTTCAGTTTTACCCATCTCAATCTAGAATTTACTTTCTTTCATTCTATCACATACTCCCACAACTCCTGATTCAGGAGTAGTGCTACTCCTTCCGTAGCTCTTGTCCTCTCACTAACCCTTGACTTTACTACCAAGACATTCCCAAACCACTCTTTCCCTTTACCCTTGAGCTTCGTTTCACTCAGAGCCAAAACATCCAGGTTCCTTTCCTCAAACATACTACCTATCTCTCCTTTTTTCTCATCTTGATTACATCCATACACATTTAGACACCCCAATCTGAGCCTTCGAGGAGGATGAGCACTCCTCGCATGACTCCTTCTTCAGTTTCCCCTTTTAGAAAGTTAAAATACAAGGAGGTGATGGTTTCTTGCCACCCGCTCCCGTCCCCTTTAGTCGCCTTCTACAACACGTGAGGAATGCGTGGGAATATATATATATATATATATATATATATATATATATATATATATATATATATATATATATATATATGTATGTATGTATATATATATATATATATATATATATATATATATATATATATATATATTTTGTATATTTTTTTTTCGCTGTCTCCCGCGTTTGCGAGGTAGCACAAGGAAACAGACAAAAGAAATGGCCCAACCCACCCCCATACACATGTATATACATACGTCCACACATGGAAATATACATACCTACACAGCTTTCCATGGTTTACCCCAGATGCTTCACATGCCCTGATTCAATCCACTGACAGCACGTCAACCCCGGTATACCACATTGATCCAATTCACTCTATTCCTTGCCCTCCTTTCACCCTCCTGCATGTTCAGGCCCCGATCACACAAAATCCTTTTCACTCCATTATTGTACCTCCAGATTGGTCTCCCACTTCTCCTCGTTCCCTCCACCTCCGACACATATATCCTCTTGGTCAATCTTTCCTCACTCATTCTCTCCATGTGCCCAAACCAGTTCAAAACACCCTCTTCTGCTCTCTCAACCACGCTCTTTTTATTTCCACACATCTCTCTTACCCTTACGTTACTTACTCGATCAAACCACCTCACACCACACATTGTCCTCAAACATCTCATTTCCAGCACATCCATCCTCCTGCGCACAACTGTATCCATAGCCCACGCCTCGCAACCATACAACATTGTTGGAACCACTATTCCTTCAAACATACCCATTTTTGCTTTTCGAGATAATGTTCTCGACTTCCACACATTGTTCAAGGCTCCCAGGATTTTCTCCCCCTCCCCCACCATATGATCCACTTCCGCTTCCATGGTTCCATCCGTTGTCAGATCCACTCCCAGATATCTAAAACACTTTACTTCCTCCAGTTTTTCTCCATGCAAACTTACCTCCCAATTGACTTGACCCTCAACCCTACTCTACCTAATAACCTTGCTCTTATTTACATTTACTCTTAACTTTCTTCTTTCACACACTTTACCGAACTCAGTCACCAGCTTCTGCAGTTTCTCACATGAATCAGCCACCAGCGCTGTATCATCAGCGAAGAACAACTGACTCACTTCCCAAGCTCTCTCATCCCCAACAGACTTCATACTTGCCCCTCTTTCCAAAACTCTTGCATTCACCTCCCTAACAACCCCATCCATAAACAAATTAAACAACCATGGAGACATCACACACCCCTGCCACAAACCTACATTCACTGAGAACCAATCACTTTCCTCTCTTCCTACACGTACACAGGCCTTACATCCTCGATAAAAACTTTTCACTGCTTCTAAGAACTTGCCTCCCACACCATATATTCTTAATACCTTCCACAGAGCATCTCTTTCAACTCTATCATATGCCTTCTCCAGATCCATAAATGCTACATACAAATTCATTTGCTTTTCTAAGTATCTCTGACATACATTCTTCAAAGCAGACACCTGATCCACACATCCTCTACCACTTCTGAAACCACACTGCTCTTCCCCAATCTGATCCTCTGTACATGCCTTCACCCTCTCAATCAATACCCTCCCGTATAATTTACCAGGAATACTCAACAAACTTATACCTCTGTAATTTGAGCACTCACTCTTATCCCCTTTGCCTTTGTACAATGGCACTATGCACGCATTCCGCCAATCCTCAGGAACCTCACCATGAGTCATACATACATTAAATAACCTTACCAACCAGTCAATAATACAGTCACCTCCTTTTTTAATAAAATCCACTGCAATGCTCTTACCCTTACATTACTTACTCGATCAAACCACCTCACACCACACATTGTCCTCAAACATCTCATTTCCAGCACATCCACCCTCCTGCGCACAACTCTATCCGTAGCCCACGCCTCGCAACCATACAACATTGTTGGAACCACTATTCCTTCAAACATACCCATTTTAGCTTTCCGAGATAATGTTCTCGACTTCCACACATTCTTCAAGGCTCCCAGGATTTTCGGCCCCTCCCCCACCCTATGATTCACTTCCGCTTCCATGGTTCCATCCGCTGCCAGATCCACTCCCAGATATCTAAAACACTTTACTTCCTCCAGTTTTTCTCCATTCAAACTTACCTCCCAATTAATTTGACCCTCAACCCTACTGTACCTAATAACCTTGCTCTTATTCACATTTACTCTTAACTTTCTTCTTTCACACACTTTACCCAACTCAGTCACCAGCTTCTGCAGTTTCTCACATGAATCAACCACAAGCGCTGTATCATCAGCGAACAACAACTGACTCACTTCCCAAGCCCTCTCATCCACAACAGACTTCATACTTGCCCCTCTTTCCAAAACTCTTGCATTCACCTCCCTAACAACCCCATCCATAAACAAATTAAACAACCATGGAGACATCACACACCCCTGCCGCAAACCTACATTCGCTGAGAACCAATCACTTTCCTCTCCTCCTACACGTACACATGCCTTACATCCTCGATAAAAACTTTTCACTGCTTCTAACAACTTGCCTCCCACACCATATATTCTTAATACCTTCCACAAGCATCTCTGTCAACTCTATCATATTCCTTCTCCAGATCCATAAATGCTACATACAAATCCATTTGCTTTTCTAAGTATTTCTCACATACATTCTTCAAAGCAAACACCTGATCCACACATCCTCTACCACTTCTGAAACCACACTGCTCTTCCCCAATATGATGCTCTGTACATGCCTTCACCCTCTCAATGAATACCCTCCCATATAATTTACCAGGAATACTCAACAAACTTATACCTCTGTAATTTGAGCACTCACTCTTATCCCCCTTTGCCTTTGTACAATGGCACTATGCACGCATTCTGCCAATCCTCAGGCACCTCACCATGAGTCATACATACATTAAATAACCTTACCAACCAGTCAACAATACAGTCACCCCATTTTTTAATAAATTCCACTGCAATACCATCCTTACCTGCTGCCTTACCGGCTTTCATCTTCCACAAAGCTTTTACTACCTCTTGTCTGTTTACCAAATCATTTTCCCTTTTACCAAATCATTTTCTCACTTTGCACACCACCTTGACCAAAACACCCTATAGCTGCCACTGTACCATCAAACACATTCAACAAACCTTCAAAATGCTCACTCCATCTCCTTCTCACATCACCACTACTTGTTATCACATCCCCATTAGCGCCCTTCACTGAAGTTCCCATTTGTTCCCTTGTCTTACGCACTTTATTAACCTCCTTCCAGAACATCTTTTTATTCTCCCTAAAATTTAATGATACTCTCTCACCCCAACTCTCATTTGCCCTGTTTTTCACCTCTTGCACCTTTCTCTTGACCTCCTGTCTCTTTCTTTTATACATCTCCCACTCAATTGCATTTTTTCCCTGCAAAAATCGTCCAAATGCCTCTCTCTTCTCTTTCACTAATAATCTTACTTCTTCATCCCACCACTCACTACCCTTTCTAATCAACCCACCTCCCACTCTTCTTATGCCACAAGCATCTTTTGCGCACTCCATCACTGCTTCCCTAAATACATCCCATTCCTCCCCCACTCCCCTTACTTCCATTGTTCTCACCTTTTTCCATTCTGTACTCAGTCTCTCCTGGTACTTCCTCACACACACATATATATATATATATATATATATATATATATATTTTGTTTATTATACTTTGTTGCTGTCTTTTGCATTAGCAAGGTAGCGCAAGGAAACAGACGAAAGAATGGCCCAACCCTCCCACATACACATGTATATACACATACGTCCACACACGCACATATACGTACCTATACATCTCAACGTATACATATATATACACACACATGTATACACATGTACATAATATATACCGTCTGCTCTTATCCATTCCTGTTGCAACCCCTCCACACATGAAATGAAAACCCCCTCCACCCACATGTGCGCGAGGTAGCGCTATGAAATACAACAAAGGCCATATTCATTCACAGTCAGTCTCTAGCCGTCATGTATAATGCACCGAAACCACAGCTCCCTTTTCACATCCAAGCCCTACAAAACTTTCCATGGTTTACCCCAGACGCTTCACATGCCCTTGTTCAATCCAATGACAGCACATCGACCCCGGTATACCACATTGTTTCAGTTCACTCTATTCCTTGCACACCTTTTATCCTCCTGCATGTTCAGGCCCCGATATTTCAAAATCTTTTTCATTCTATCTTTCCACCTCCAATTTGGTCTTCCTCTTGTCCTCACTCCCTCCACCTCTGACACATATATCTGACACATATGTTTGTCAATCTTTCCTCACTCATTCTCTCCATGTGACCAAACCATTTCAAAACACTCCTCTGCTCTCTCAGGCACCCTCTTTTTGTTACCACATATCTGTCTTACCCATTCATTACTTACTCGATCAAACCACCTCACACCACATATTGTCCTCAAAGATCTCATTTCCAGCACATCCACCCTCCTCCGCACAACTCTATGTATAGCCCATGCCTCGCTACCATATAACATTGTTGGAACCACTATTCCTTCAAACATACCCATTTTTGCTTTCCAAGATAATGTTGTCAACTTCCAAACATTTTTCACTCATATATATGTATATGAGTGGATGGGTCTTACTTTGTCTGTATCCTGGTGCTACACATGACAGCTAGAGACTGAGCGTGAACGATAGTGGCCTTTTTTGTCTATTTTCCTGGTGCTACCTTTCTGAGGGAGGGGGTAGCAATGCTCTTTCCCATGGGGCGGGTTAGTGCCAGGAATGATGAAGGCAAGGATGTATGAATATGTACGTGTATATATGTATATGTCTGTGATTGTATGTATATGTATGTATGTTGATATGTATATGTATGTATATGTGCATGCATTCCTCACATGTCGTAGAAGGCAACTAAAGGGGACGGGAGCTGGGGGCTAGAAACCCTCCCATCCTTTTATTTTAACTTTCTAAAAGGGGAAACAGAAGAAGGAGTCACGCAAGGAGTGCTCATCCTCCTCGAAGACATAAGGGGAGTGGGGGAGGAATGGGACGTATTTAGGGAAGCAGTGATGGCTTGCGCAAAAGATTCTTGTGGTATGAGAAGCATGGGAGGTGGGCAGATTAGAAAGGGTAGTAAGTGGGATGAAGAAGTAAGATCATTAGTGAAAGAGAAGAGAGAGGCATTTGGACGATTTTTGCAGGGAAATAATGCAAATGAGTGGGAGATGTATAAAAGAAAGAGGCAGGAGGTCAAGAGAAAGGTGCAAGAGGTGAAAAACAGGGCAAATGAGAGTTGGGATGAAAGAGTATCATTAAATTTTAAAGAGAGTAAAAAGATGTTTTGGAAGGAGGTAAATAAAGTGCATAAGACAAGGGAACAAATGGGAACATCAGTGAAGGGGGCTGATGGGGAGGTGATAACAAGTAGTGGTGATGTGAGAAGGAGATGGAGTGAGTATTTTGGAGGTTTGTTGAATGTATTTGATGATAGAGTGGCAGATATAGGGTGTTTTGGTCGAGGTTGTGTGCAAAGTGAGAGGGTTAGGGAAAATGATTTGGTAAACAGAGAAGAGGTAGTAAAAGCTTTGCGGAAGATGAAAGCTGGCAAGACGGCAGGTTTGGATGGTATTGCAGTGGAATTTATTAAAAAAGGGGGTGACTGTATTTCTGACTGGTTGGTAAGGTTATTAATGTACGTATGACTCATGATGAGGTGGTTGAGGACTGGCGGAATGCTTGCATAGTGCCGTTGTACAAAGGGAAAGGGGATAAGAGTGATTGCTCAAATTACAGAGGTATAAGTTTGTTGAGTATTCCTGGTAAATTATATGGGAGGGTATTGATTGAGAGGGTGAAGGCATGTACAGAGCATCATATTGGGGAAGAGCAGTGTGGTTTCAGAAGTGGTAGAGGATGTGTGGATCAGGTGTTTGCTTTGAAGAATGTATGTGAGAAATACTTAGAAAAGCAAATGGATGTAGCATTTATGGATCTGGAGAAGGCATATGATAGAGTTGATAGAGATGCTCTGTGGAAGGTATTGAGAATATATGGTGTGGGAGGCAAGTTGTTAGAAGCAATGAAAAGTTTTTATCGATGATGTGAGGCATGTGTACGTGTAGGAAGAGAGGAAAGTGATTGGTTCTTAGTGAATGTAGGTTTGCGGCAGGGGTGCATGGTGTCTCCATGGTTGTTTAATTTGTTTATGGATGGGGTTGTTAGGGAGGTGAAAGCAAGAGTTTTGGAAAGAGAGGCAAGTATGCAGTCTGTTGTGGATGAGAGAGCTTGGAAGTGAGTCAGTTGTTGTTTTCTGATGATACAGTGCTGGTGGCTGATTCGGGTGGGAAACTGCAGAAGCTGGTGACTGAGTTTGGTAAAGTGTGTGAAAGAAGAAAGCTGAGAGTAAATGTGAATAAGAGCGTGGCTGATTCGGGTGGGAAACTGCAGAAGCTGGTGACTGAGTTTGGTAAAGTCTGTGAAAGAAGAAAGCTGAGAGTAAATGTGAATAAGAGCAAGGTTATTAGGTACAGTAAGGTTGAGGGACAAGTCAGTTGGGAGGTAAGTTTGAATGGGAGAAAAACTCTAGGAAGTGAAGTGTTTTACATATCTGAGAGTGGATTTGGCAGCGGATGGAACCATGGAAGCGGAAGTGAATCATAGGGTGGGGGAAGGGATGAAAGTTCTGGGAGCATTGAAAAATGTGTGGAAGTCGAGGACGTTATCTTGGAAAGCAAAAATGGCTATGTTTGAATGAATAGTGGTTCCAACATTGTTGTATGGTTGCGAGGTGTGGGCTATAGATAGAGTTGTGTGGAGGAGGGTAGATGTGCTGGAAATGAGATGCTTGAGGACAATATGTGGTTTGAGGTGGTTTGATCAAGTAAGTAATGAAAGGGTAAGAGAGACGTGTGGTAATAAAAAGAGTGTGATTGAGAGAGCAGAAGAGGGTGTTTTGAAATGCTTTGGTCACATGTAGAGAATGAGTGAGGAAAGATTGACAAAGAGGATATATGTGTCAGAGGTGGAGGGAGTGAGGAGAAGTGGGAGACCAAATTGGAGGTGGAAAGATGGAGTGAAAAAGATTTTGAATTATTGGGTCCTGAACATGCAGGAGGGTGAAAGGCGTGCAAGGAATAGAGTGATTTGGAACGATGTGGTATACTGGAGTCAACGTGCTGTCATTGGATTGAACCAGGGCATGTGAAGCGTCTGGGGTAAACCATGGAAAGTTTTGTGGGGCCTGGATGTAAAAAGGGAGCTGTGGTTTCGGTG
The DNA here is from genome assembly GCF_036320965.1 of Panulirus ornatus. Classification (NCBI taxonomy): domain Eukaryota; kingdom Metazoa; phylum Arthropoda; class Malacostraca; order Decapoda; family Palinuridae; genus Panulirus; species Panulirus ornatus. The sequence continues at coordinate 48,175,088 of NC_092228.1, forward strand.
CATTACACATGACAGGTAGAGACTGAGTGTGAACTAATGTGGCCTTTGTTGTCTTTTCATAGCACTACCTCACGCACATGCGGGGGGAGGGGGTTGCCATTTTATGTGTGGCGGGGTGGCAGCAGGAATGAATAAGGGCAGACAAAAAGAATTATGTATATATGTATATGTCTGTGTGTGATTATATATATTTATACATTGAGATGTATTGGTATGTATATGTGTTTGTGGACATGTATGTATATACATGTGTATATGGGTGGGTTGGGCCATTCTTTCGTCTGTTTCCCTGCGCTACCTTGCTAACGTGGGAGACTGCGACAAAGTATAATAAAAAGAAATCAAAAAGTATTTGTATATGAGGGGATGGGGCATTTTTTGTCTGTTTTCTGGTGCTACCTCACTTAAACAGATAGCGGCAATCAAATATGATAAATACTAAAGTGCTGTAATAATAGTATACATAAAAAAGTTGTCATTCACATTGTTAGATTGTACAATACAATTGAGAAGACTTAAGTCACGTATAAGAGAAATTGTAATGCCCATGAAAATAAATTTTTGAGACATTAAAAAAAGGAAATACATAACATCCCCCATTTTAAAAAAGGCATGAGTCATCTTTCAGATTTACTTATGACTCATAGGAATGCATGTCAATGTACCTGTCACAGTATTATCTTTCACTCTTACATGCTGGATGAATAAATTATAATCTTGTAACATAAATCTCCAATGGATTATCTGCTGATTGGCATTCTTCATATTGTACAAAAACGTAAGAGGATTATCATCCATAAGAAATAAATTGGGTTTACCTAACCTTTTTGAACAAACATAAGTGTGTGAAAGAAGAAAGTTAAGAGTAAATGTGAATAAGAGCAAGGTTATTAGGTACAGTAGGGTTGAGGGTCAAGTCAGTTGGGAGGTAAGTGTGAATGGAGAAGAACTGGAGGAAGTAAATTGTTTTAGATATCTGGGAGTGGATCTGGCAGCGGATGGAACCATGGAAGCGGAAGTGAATCATAGGGTGGGGGAGGGGGCGAAAATCCTGGGAGCCTTGAAGAATCTGTGAAAGTCGAGAACATTATCTCGGAAAGCAAAAATGGGTATGTTTGAAGGAATAGTGGTTCCAACAATGTTGTATGGTTGCGAGGCATGGGCTCTGGATAGAGTTGTGCGCAGGAGGATGGATGTGCTGGAAATGAGATGTTTGAGGACAATGTGTGGTGTGAGGTGGTTTGATCGAGTAAGTAATGTAAGGGTAAGAGAGATGTGTGGAAATAAAAAGAGCGTGGTTGAGAGAGCAGAAGAGGGTGTTTCGAAATGGTTTGGGCACATGGAGAGAATGAGTGAGGAAAGATTGACCAAGAGGATATATGTGTCGGAGGTGGAGGGAATGAGGAGAAGTGGGAGACCAAATTGGAGGTGGAAAGATGGAGTGAAAAAGATTTTGAGTGATTGGGGCCTGAACAAGCAGGAGGGTGAAAGGCAGGCAAGGAATAGAGTGAATTGGAGCGATGTGGTATACCGGGGTTGACGTGCTGTCAGTGGATTGAATCAGGGCATGTGAAGCGTCTGGGGTAAACCATGGAAAGTTGTGTGGGGCCTGGATGTGGAAAGGGAGCTGTGGTTTCGGTGCATTATTGCATGACAGCTAGAGACTGAGTGTGAACGAATGTGGCCTTTGTTGTCTTTTCCTAGCGCTATCTCGCACACATGAGGGGGGAGGGGGATGGTATTCCATGTGTGGCGAGGTGGCGATGGGAATGAATAAAGGCAGATAGTGTGAATTGTGTGCACGTGTATATATGTATGTGTCTGTGTGTGTATATATATGTGTACATTGAGATGTATAGGTATGTATATTTGCATGTGTGGACGTGCATGTATATACATGTGTATGGGGGTGGGTTGGGCCATTTTCTTTCGTCTGTTTCCTTGCGCTACCTCGCAAACGCGGGAGACATTGACAAAGCAAAATAAATAAATGAATAATAAGTATTATGTATATTTATTATTTTATTATACTTTGTCGCTGTCTCCCGCGTTTGCGAGGTAGCGCAAGGAAACAGACGAAAGAAATGGCCCAACCCACCCCCATACACATGTATATACATACGTCCACACACGCAAATATACATACCTACACAGCTTTCCATGGTTTACCCCAGACGCTTCACATGCCTTGATTCAATCCACTGACAGCACGTCAACCCCGGTATACCACATCGCTCCAATTCACTCTATTCCTTGCCTGCCTTTCACCCTCCTGCTTGTTCAGGCCCCAATCACTCAAAATCTTTTTCACTCCATCTTTCCACCTCCAATTTGGTCTCCCACTTCTCCTCATTCCCTCCACCTCCGACACATATATCCTCTTGGTCAATCTTTCCTCACTCATTCTCTCCATGTGCCCAAACCACTTCAAAACACCCTCTTCTGCTCTCTCAACCACGCTCTTTTTATTTCCACACATCTCTCTTACCCTTACGTTACTCACTCGATCAAACCACCTCACACCACACATTGTCCTCAAACATCTCATTTCCAGCACATCCATCCTCCTGCGCACAACTCTATCCATAGCCCACGCCTCGCAACTATACAACATTGTTGGAACCACTATTCCTTCAAACATACCCATTTTTGCTTTCCGAGATAATGTTCTCGACTTCCACACATTCTTCAAGGCCCCCAGAATTTTCGCCCCCTCCCCCACCCTATGATCCACTTCTGCTTCCATGGTTCCATCCGCTGCCAGATCCACTCCCAGATATCTAAAACACTTCACTTCCTCCAGTTTTTCTCCATTCAAACTCACCTCCCAATTGACTTGACCCTCAACCCTACTGTACCTAATAACCTTGCTCTTATTCACATTTACTCTTAACTTTCTTCTTCCACACACTTTACCAAACTCAGTCACCAGCTTCTGCAGTTTCTCACATGAATCAGCCACCAGCGCTGTATCATCAGCGAACAACAACTGACTCACTTCCCAAGCTCTCTCATCCCCAACAGACTTCATACTTGCCCCTCTTTCCAAAACTCTTGCATTTACCTCCCTAACAACCCCATCCATAAACAAATTAAACAACCATGGAGACATCACACACCCCTGCCGCAAACCTACATTCACTGAGAACCAATCACTTTCCTCTCTTCCTACACGTACACATGCCTTACATCCTCGATAAAAACTTTTCACTGCTTCTAACAACTTGCCTCCCACACCATATATTCTTAATACCTTCCACAGAGCATCTCTATCAACTCTATCATATGCCTTCTCCAGATCCATAAATGCTACATACAAATCCATTTGCTTTTCTAAGTATTTCTCACATACATTCTTCAAAGCAAACACCTGATCCACACATCCTCTACCACTTCTGAAACCACACTGCTCTTCCCCAATCTGATGCTCTGTACATGCCTTCACCCTCTCAATCAATACCTCCCATATAATTTACCAGGAATACTCAACAAACTTATACCTCTGTAATTTGAGCACTCTTATCCCCTTTGCCTTTGTACAATGGCACTATGCACGCATTCCGCCAATCCTCAGGCACCTCACCATGAGTCATACATACATTAAATAACCTTACCAACCAGTCAACAATACAGTCACCCCCTTTTTTAATAAATTCCACTGCAATACCATCCAAACCTGCTGCCTTGCCGGCTTTCATCTTCCGCAAAGCTTTCACTACCTCTTCTCTGTTTACCAAATCATTTTCCCTAACCCTCTCACTTTGCACACCACCTCGACCAAAACACCCTATATCTGCCACTCTATCATCAAACACATTCAACAAACCTTCAAAATACTCACTCCATCTCCTTCTCACATCACCACTACTTGTTATCACCTCCCCATTTGCGCCCTTCACTGAAGTTCCCATTTGCTCCTTTGTCTTACGCACTTTATTTACCTCCTTCCAGAACATCTTTTTATTCTCCCTAAAATTTAATGATACTCTCTCACCCCAACTCTCATTTGCCCTTTTTTTCACCTCTTGCACCTTTCTCTTGACCTCCTGTCTCTTTCTTTTATACATCTCCCACTCAACTGCATTTTTTCCCTGCAAAAATCGTCCAAATGCCTCTCTCCTCTCTTTCACTAATACTCTTACTTCTTCATCCCACCACTCACTACCCTTTCTAATCAACCCACCTCCCACTCTTCTCATGCCACAAGCATCTTTTGCGCAATCCATCACTGATTCCCTAAATACATCCCATTCCTCCCCCACTCCCCTTATTTCCATTGTTCTCACCTTTTTCCATTCTGTACTCAGTCTCTCCTGGTACTTCCTCACACAGGTCTCCTTCCCAAGCTCACTTAGTCTCACCACCCTCTTCACCCCAACATTCAATCTTCTTTTCTGAAAACCCATACAAATCTTCACCTTAGCCTCCACAAGATAATGATCAGACATCCCTCCAGTTGCACCTCTCAGCACATTAACATCCAAAAGTCTCTCTTTCGCACGCCTGTCAATTAACACGTAATCCAATAACGCTCTCTGGCCATCTCTCCTACTTACATAAGTATAATTATGTATATCTTGCTTTTTAAACCAGGTATTCCCAATCATCAGTCCTTTTTCAGCACATAAATCTACAAGCTCTTCACCATTTCCATTTACAACACTGAACACCCCATGTATACCAATTATTCCCTCAACTGCCACATTACTCACCTTTGCATTCAAATCACCCATCACTATAACCTGGTCTCGTGCATCAAAACCACTAACACACTCATTCAGCTGCTCCCAAAACACTTGCCTCTCATGATCTTTCTTCTCATGCCCAGGTGCATATGCACCAATAATCACCCACCTCTCTCCATCAACTTTCAGTTTTACCCATATTAATCGAGAATTTACTTTCTTACATTCTATCACATACTCCCACAACTCCTGTTTCAGGAGTATTGCTACTCCTTCCCTTGCTCTTGTCCTCTCACTAACCCCTGACTTTACTCCCCAGACATTCCCAAACCACTCTTCCCCTTTACCCTTGAGCTTCGTTTCACTCAGAGCCAAAACATCCAGGTTCCTTTCCTCAAACATACTACCTATCTCTCCTTTTTTCACATCTTGGTTGCATCCACACACATTTAGGCACCCCACTCTGAGCCTTCGAGGAGGATGAGCACTCCCCGCGTGACTCCTTCTTCTGTTTCCCATTTTAGAAAGTTAATACAAGGAGGGAAGGATTTCTGGCCCCCCGCTCCCGTCCCCTCTAGTCGCTTTCTACGACACGCGAGGAATACATGGGAAGTATTCTTTCACCCCTATCCCCAGGGATAATATACATATATATATACATATACACATACACACACATACACACACATACGCACATATACACACACACTCACATACATATATATACATATGAAAAATGTAAGAAACAATTTAGAAAACTGAAACTTCTAGCTTGAAATGAATGAAAAAATGAATGTCACATAATGGTTCAACCTCTGGCTATGGAAAAAGGAAATGTATAATTTATTTACACAAACGAGTGGCGATCGGAGGCGCTCCCCCTGGCACGCTGAAAATCAAATTAGTTCACCAGGTGGTTGGCAAGACGAGCAACGTCAATCATACCTGGACTCTGGTGGACATATCCAAACTCCAATAAGGTCCTCAGACGGTGGAAGAGAATCGCCGTGACGGGAACTGTGTCCTTCAGCATGGCATGGAAATTGCCCATCGCTGAACAACACTTCCACTGGACCTCTATCATCACCTCGTTAAGATCATCGTGTGTCAAGACATCATATAAAGCGCCTCTTCGCAAACGGAACTACCTTGGCCCACCAGTGATGCTACTACGTTTGTGAATCGGGAACCATTGCAACACAAACCTCGCCAGGTGGTAGAGTTTCCCGCAGTGTATCGAGACAGACTTCCCCAGAACTTTTTTAAAGGGGAAGTAAATGTTTATAGTTGTGTTACTGGAGTGATAGTTTTCATACATGGTGTTTTGACAAGAAAATAGTGAAATTGGAGAAAAATGTAGCTTAGACATTGAAGCTTATTGATACAGTGGTTAAATTGATGAGAACTGCTATTGAAGTATTATGTATATGCAAAATTAAAGATAAAGTTTCCATCTCTAGAGTGCTATGATTTCTCTTATAAGGAAGAATTATTTTAGAAAAATTATTTAAAGGATGTTCAATGCCTTGTTTCTCCTGCATTTACACACCACTAACAATGACATCACCTGTGTCTGCCTATAACTTAAATGATATTTCATAATCTGGAGCACATAGAATTGGAGCACTGATTGAAATTTGTTTTATCTTAGCAAAAGCATCATTACAGTTGTCTCTCCTCACTTATTTTACCATATGTGGTATTGCAACAGTGGAAAATGTTTTACGAAACCTTCTGTAATGACCATTCATTCCAAGGAATCCTACCAACTCTTTTCTGTTTGAAGGAATGCGATATGCCAATATACTTTCAACTTTTGGATCAGCTGATTCTTCTCCTTTTCCCACAATATAACCTAAATGCACATCATGAACCTTCACAAAATCACTTTTACTTAAGTTTACAGTGAGATTCCCCCTGTCTAACCTTTCAGGCACTTTCCAAATCAAGGAGACATGTTCATGCCACTCTCTAGAATACAATACAACTCTGTTGCTGTGGCCACCCCCTTTAGGGAGTTCTATATGGAACAGGCATCAGAGATATAGATAGAAACAGTATTTTGAAGAATTGTGTGAAGTTTAAGTGTATAGTAACTCATCCTGATGATGCATGATTTGTAGCTAGAACATCATTATTTAAAGGACACTTTACATGATTCGGTTCCTCATTTTGTTCAAGTTCTGCCTCTTTTAGATGACTATTATATTTTACTTGCTTTATAACAGTATAATTTTCTCTTACTACAGGTTATGCCTAAACGTACAAACAAGCCGGGTATCAGCACCAGCAATCGTCCTCCACGTGGAATGAGAGCGGTTGTGGGACGTGGGCGAGGCAGGTTTTACAGTGGCTACAGACCTATGAGAAGACCATCCAGGTACCTGTATAGTTATCTTCATCTTTGCTCTAGCTATATTCATTTGTGTTATGTTTAGCCTTCAAGTTTGTGATCCACTTTTCCTCACACATGCCTTAGTACTAGTTATTATTGTATATATAGTATTAGGAGCATATCAAAGAGAAAGTGTATTATGTTTTGCTGTACTATCAGTGCTTGAAGATTTTTTTTTCATATTTGATCGCTGTCTCCTGTGTTAGCAAAGTAGTGCCAGGAACACACGAAGAAAGGCCACATTCTCAAGATGATGTGTGTAATGCACTGAAATCACAGCTCCCTATCAGCATCCAGGCCACACATGGTTTATCCATGGTTTATCCCAGACATTTCACATGCCCTGTTTCAGTCCATTGATGGTACATCAACCCCAGTATGCCACATCACTCATGTTCACCTTATCCCATGCATGCCTTTTTCCCTCCTGCATATTCAGGCTGTAATCACTCAAAATTTTTTGTACTCCATCCTTCGATTTCCAATTTGGTCTCCCCATTCTCTTTGTTCCCACCACTTCTGACATGTATATCCTCTTTGTCAACCTTTCCTTGCTGATTCTTTCCATTATATGTCCAAACCATTTCAACATCCTGTCTTCTGCTCTTTCAACCACACTTTTTATTCCCACACATCTCTCTTACCCATTCATTACATACCTCACCCACCTCACCCACATATTGTCCTCAACAACTTTAACACATTCACCCTTCTTTGCGCTACTCTATAGCCCATGCCTCACATTCATATGATATTGTTAGGACTACTATTCCTTCAGACATACCCATTTTTGCATCCCAGATTACATTCTCTCCACACATTCTTAACATTTCCAGAACCTTTGCCCTGCCTCCCCCATCATATGACTCACTTCCACTTCCATGAATCCATTAGCTGCCATGTCCACTCCCGTTTATCTAAAACACTTAACTTCCTCCAATTTTTCTGCATGTAAACTTACACCCCAACTAACTTGTCTCTCAACCCTGCTGAAACTGATAACCTTACTTTTATTCACATTTGCTCTTAACTTTTTTCCTTTCGCATACCCTTCCAAACACAGTCACCAGCTTATGCAGTTTTTCACATGAATCTACCACCAGTTCTCTATTATCAGCAATCAACAACTGACACTTCTCAGGCCCTCTCATCCCCCACAAACTGTATGATTTCCCCCCTATCCAAGACTCTCACATATACCTCCCTCACCAGCTATTTCATAAACAAATCAAACAACCATGGTGACACACACACACACACACACCCCTGCCACTCACCATCACTCCCCTCTCTTCCTGCTGGTACACAAGCCTTACGTCCTTGATAAAAACTTCTCTGCCTTCAGTATATTTCCTCCTTCACTATATATTCTTATTCCACAAAGCATCTCTATCAACCCTATCATATACCTCCTCCATCTGTTCTTCTAAGCATATCTCACACATTCATTAAAGCAAACACTAGATCCACACATCCTCTACCACTTCTGAAACCACTCTGCTTCTCCCCAATCTGATGCTCTGTACATGCCTTCACTGTCTCAATCAATACCCTCCCATACATCATACCAGGTATACTCAACAGACTTATACCTCTGTAGTTTGAAAACTCACCTATGTACCCCTTCTTTTATACAGTGGCAATATACATGCATTCCATCAATCCTCAGGCACTTTACCATGATCGATACATACATTGAATATCCTACCAGCCAATCAAGAACACAGTCACCCAATTTCTTGACAAATTCAGCAGCAATACCATCCACTCCAGCCACCTTGTCACATTTCATTTTATGCAAGCTTTCACTACCTCTTCTCTCTTCACCAAACTGCTGTCAATAACTCTCATTTCACATATCACTCTGACTAAAACACCATACATCTGCCACTCTGTCATCAAACACATTTAACAGTCCTTCAAAATACTGTCTCCATTTCCTCCTCACTTCACCACTCCCTGCTTTCACTTCACTTTTTGCCCTCTTCCCTGATGTTCCCATTTTTCTCTTGTCTTTTGCACATTATTCACCTCTTTCCAAATATTTTTCTATTTTTCCGAAAGTTTCCTGATACTCTCTCCTGTCTCCCATTTGTCCTTTTACAGCTTCTGCACCTTACTTTTGACCTACTGCTTTCTCTTACACATTTCCCAGTCATTTCCACTCCTTCCATATAAGTACAGCCCATATGCATCTCTTTTCTTTTTGATTAGCAACTTTATTTCTTCATCCCACTACTCATTAACCTTTCTAATGTGCCTACTTCCCTCCTGCATCTCTTGCATCTCTTGCACATGCTGTCACTGCTTCCCAAATTACCTCCCATTCCTTACCCACTCCTCTCTGTATTTACTCTCACCTTTTGCTATTCTGCATTCAATCTCCCCTGGTATTTCTTCACACGTGTCTCCTTTTCAAGGTAACTTACTCTCACCACTCTCCTTTCCCCTACATTTTTCCTGCTTTTTGAAAACCTCTACAAATGTTCAACGTGCCCTTCACAAGTTAAGTGATCAGACATCCCACCAGCTGCCCCTCTCAGCACATTTAAATCTAAAAGTCTCTCTCTTACATTCCTATCAATTAATATGTAATCTGATAGTGCCTGTTGACTGTCTCTCTTACTCACATATGTATACTTGTGTGTATCTCTTTTTTTAAACCAGATGTTGCCAATCACTAATCTTTTTCAGCACACAACTCCACAAGCTCTTCTCATCTCTTCGCTGTTTCCATTAACAACACTGAATGCCCAATGTGCCCCAATTGTACCCTCAACTGCCACGTTACTTATCTTTGCAATTATATCACCCGTCATTAATATCCCATCTCATACATCAAAACTGCTTACACACTCACTCAGCTGCTACAAAAACACTAGCCTCTCATGATTTTTCTTCCCATAACCAGGTGTATAAGCATCAATAATCACCCATCTCTTGCCATCCACTTTTAGTTTTACTTACATCTGTCTAGAATTTACTGCTTTACACTCAATCACACACTCCCACTACTCCTGCTTCAGGAGTAGTGCTATTTCTTCCTTAGCTCTTGTTCTCTTACCAACCGCTGACTTTAATCTTGAGATTTTTCCAGACAATCCTTCCTCCTTACCCTTAAGCTTTGTTTCACTCAGAGCCAGATCATCTAGGTTTCTTTTTTCAAACATGCTACCTGTTTCTCCTTTCTTCTCATCTTGGTTACATTCATATACATTTTAACATCCCAGTTAGATCCTTCAAGGAGGATGAACACTCCTTACCTAGCTCCTTCTTCTGTTTCCTCTTTTAGAAGTTTAGCTACAAGAAGGGAAGGGTTTCCAGGCCCCTGTTTCTGCCCCCTTTAGTCCTCCTCCTGCTTCCTCTTTTAGAAATTGAAATACAAGAAGGGGAGGGTTTCCAGTCCTCCACTCCCACCCTGTTTTGTTGTCTCCTACATCACATAGGGAATATGGAGTTAGAATTCTAATTCTTCCTCCCCAAACTCAGGGTTATTATTATTATTATTATTGATTGTTGTTGTTGCTGTTATTATTTACTGCACAATGAAGTATGGCTGAACTGGCTGGAATGAAGGTGATTGCAGATTTGTATTTCAAGAAAGGTGGTGACAGTATTGTCTTGCTTTTCAACATTAGAATGGCTGATGAAAAGGTGCAGGAAGACTGGCAGAATTCATGTTTTATGTAAAGAAGGAAAAAGTGAATGCTTGAATTAGAGTTATAAGTTTGTAGAATATACTTGGTAAGGTTTATAGAAGGCTGGTGATTGAGTGTCGTTTAATGCTCAGGACACCTGAATGGGTAGGAGCAGTGTGGCTGTAGGAGAGGGGGAGGATGTGTTTACCAGATGTAGGCTTTGAAGAATTCGTGAGAAGTACTTAGAGAGTAAGTTGTATATAGCATTTATGGATTAGAGAGGTTTTGTTGAAAGTGATGTGAATACATCGGGAAAGGGAAAAGTTTTTAGTTATAGTGAGGAGTTTTTACCTTGAGAGCACCATTAAAGGATGTGAGTGAGGAGGGGGAGTGGTTCCTGGCAGTTAGATTTGCATCAAGGATTTTTTTTCACACTTGATCATTGTTTCCCATGTTAGCAAGGTAGCACCAGGAACAGATGAAGAAAGGCCATATTTGCTCACATCCATTCTAGCTGTCATGTGTAAAGTGTATTGTCATATGCATCGAGGATGTGCATTGTTAGATTTTTAATGTGCTTATATGGTGTGGGAGGAAAGTTGTTAGAAGCAGTGAAAAGTTTTTATCGAGGATGTAAGGCATGTGTACGTGTAGGAAGAGAGGAAAGTGATTGGTTCTCAGTGAATGTAGGTTTGCGGCAGGGGTGTGTGATGTCTCCATGGTTGTTTAATTTGTTTATGGATGGGGTTGTTAGGGAGGTAAATGCAAGAGTTTTGGAAAGAGGGGCAAGTATGAAGTCTGTTGGGGATGAGAGAGCTTGGGAAGTGAGTCAGTTGTTGTTCGCTGATGATACAGCGCTGGTGGCTGATTCATGTGAGAAACTGCAGAAGCTGGTGACTGAGTTTGGAAAAGTGTGTGGAAGAAGAAAGTTAAGAGTAAATGTGAATAAGAGCAAGGTTATTAGGTACAGTAGGGTTAAGGGTCAAGTCAATTGGGAGGTGAGTTTGAATGGAGAAAAACTGGAGGAAGTGAAGTGTTTTAGATATCTGGGAGTGGATCTGGCAGCGGATGGAACCATGGAAGTGGAAGTGGATCATAGGGTGGGGGAGGGGGCGAAAATCCTGGGGGCCTTGAAGAATGTTTGGAAGTCGAGAACATTATCTCGGAAAGCAAAAATGGGTATGTTTGAAGGAATAGTGGTTCCAACAATGTTGTATGGTTGCGAGGCGTGGGCTATGGATAGAGTTGTACGCAGGAGGATGGATGTGCTGGAAATGAGATGTATGAGGACAATGTGTGGTGTGAGGTGGTTTGATCGAGTGAGTAACGTAAGGGTAAGAGAGATGTGTGGAAATAAAAAGAGCGTGGTTGAGAGAGCAGAAGAGGGTGTTATGAAGTGGTTTGGGCACATGGAGAGGATGAGTGAGGAAAGATTGACCAAGAGGATATATGTGTCGAAGGTGGAGGGAACAAGGAGAAGAGGGAGACCAAATTGGAGGTGGAAAGATGGAGTGAAAAAGATTTTGTGTGATCGGGGCCTGAACATGCAGGAGGGTGAAAGGAGGGCAAGGAATAGAGTGAATTGGAGCGATGTGGTATACCGGGGTTGACGTGCTGTCAGTGGATTGAAGCAGGGCATGTGAAGCGTCTGGGGTAAACCATGGAAAGCTGTGCAGGTATGTATATTTGCGTGTGTGGACGTATGTATATACATGTGTATGGGGGGGGGGTTGGGCCATTTCTTTCGTCTGTTTCCTTGCGCTACCTCGCAAACGCGGGAGACAGCGACAAAGTATAATAAATAAATAAATATCTATGAAGTGTGGAGATGAGTGGAAGGATTGTAAAGAGGGATGGGTTTACATTATATTGCGTTTTGGGGGGACATGGGAGGTGAAATAGCTACTTCTTGCAGACAATACAACTCTGATTGCAGACTTTACAAAGAAACTCTGGAAGCTTTTGAAAAAGTGTGGGAGAATGTGTGAAAGTTGAAGGTAATCAAGAAGAAAAGTAAGGTAAGGTGGAGCTGAATGATGAAATGGGATGGTTTGAGTTTGAATATGGAGGACTTGGAGGAAGTGGAGTGCTTATGGTAGCTTGAAGTGGACATGGTGGTGGTTGAAACCACTTAGTCCTAGGATGGGAGAGGTGGACAAAATTTTGGATGCATTGAAATTTGTGTGAAAGGAGAGACCATTGTCTTTTTGGGTAAAGATGAGTATGTTTGACATGTATGGATGGAAGTCTTGGGTCCTAAATGCAAGTGAGTGAAATAGGGAGGACATGCTGGAAATGAAATGCCTATGGACAGTATGTGGTGTTGATATGGTTGATCATGTAAGAAATGACAGTGGAGAAGAGAGGTTTGGTATTGTAGATGAGGAGAGGATGAGCGAAGAAGACTTCAGAAGATCTTCTTATAAGATGGAGGTAGAAAGGGGGAAGGGAAGACCATGAATGAGATATAAGGATGGAAGGAAAGAATGCTAAGATGTTTCGGTGCTTGAACATTCTCAAGCATGAGGTGTGAGTGGTATAGAGTGAATTGAATTGATGTGTTTTACTGGTGGCTGTGTGATGTCAGTTTACTGAACCAGAACTTTTGAAGCCTTTAGTACTGTGGATATGATTTCACAGACATACCCTGATGATGCAATTTCACTGTTGAAAATGATGTAATGAATTTTTTTTTTTTTTATCAAAAAAGACCCTCAAAGTTTCTATACTTAACACTTAATTTCTTTAGAAATTTTGTTTAAGAATGATTTTTTGTTAATATTAGGTGTGCTTTGTTACCCGAAGCACATTATTCAGTCCACTTCTTATGCTCATTTTTTTTGTTTTATGGGTATGAATAGAATATCATGAACATATGCAAAACATGGTATTGAACTTAACTGAGTTGCTCTGTAGTAATAATACCAGAGGCTAGCGGCAACTGAGTTGCTCTGTAGTAATAATACCAATGAGGCTAGCGGCATTGATTCCCTCTCATTCTGTTCTGGTGCTAGCATTCTCTTCCTCTTCCTATTCGTACTGTCTTGGAAAGAATTGGAGAAAACTTTTGCATAGAAGCATTAGAGTAAAGGGACACCACCTCGTATCCCTCAGAAGATTTTACTGAGAAGCATTGAAATAGAAAGGATGCATCATGGTTAAAAGGACACCACCTCTTATCCCTCATCAGAACATTTTGTAAATTGTCAGAATATTTTCTTTAATGGAGCAGAATTATACACAGTATATGGTTAGTTAGGGTGTGAGTTTGAGTTGAGAAAAAGTAGAGGAGATAAAGTGTTATAGATACCTGGAAATGGACATTGCAGTGAATGGAACCATGGAAGTGGAAGTGAGTCATAGGGTAGGTGAGAGGGCATAGGTTCTGGGAGCACCAAAAAATGTGTGGAAAGAATTATTGTTAAGTGGGAGGGAGAATATGGGTATGTTTGAATGTATAATAGTACAAACATTATTATATGCCTGGAAGTCATAGGCTATAGATAAGACAGTATAGAGGGGGGTGTTTGTGTTGGAAATGAAATGGTTTGATAAGTAATAAAAGGGTAAGAGATAAATGTGATAAAATGAAAATGGTTGAGAGAGCTGTATAGTAGGGTGTGCCAAAATGGTTTGGACAAATGGAGAGAATAAGTGAGGAAAGGTTGACAAATGTGTCAGAAGAGGAGGGTACAAGGAGAAAGGGGAGACCAATTTGGAGATGTAAGGATGGGGTGAAAAAGATTTTAAGCAATCAGGGCCTGAATATGCAAGAGGGTGAAAGGCTCTCACAGGATAAGTGAATTGGAATGATGTGGTATATTGGGGGTTGACATGCATTCAGTGGACTGAACTAGGGCATGTGAAGCATCCAGGGTAAACCATGGAAAGGTTTTGGTGCATTCCACATGACAGTTAGAGAATTGGTGTAAGTGGATGCAGTCTTTCTTCATCTGTTCTTGGTGCTACCATGTTAATAAGATATGGCCTTTAAGTAAATAAAAGAAATATATACAGAGCATATTATAGTGTTATGATGTTCATAACTCTCCTAAATTGGGGTGACTAGAGATGGCAGTACATATCAGGCTCTGGTCTTCACTGCATGATTCAGAAAATGGAGATAACTGGAGTAAGTGGAAACATTTTTTTTATAGTGGTATAGACTATGGTTGACCATTGTATTCAGTAATTGTAAGATTTTTATTGACTGGAGTCGACTGGTACTTCCAAAAGGTTAAGGTAAACCAAGGAATAGTTACCTAGACATAGATGTACAGACCACACAGACCCAAGGTTCTGGCAAGATGCTCTATCCTTAACACTTCTGAAAAAAAGATTCAGTACAAGAAAAGAAAGCAAAGCACACTTTCCACTCCCTTTAGCAACACACTGGATGGGAAACAGTTAGAAAAGATACCTTGCTGAAAAGTCTAGAAAAAATTTTTAAAGAAAAATTTGAGGTCAGAATGAATGTTTGGGTGGCTGGTCTGTGGATGATAAGCTCCAGTTTTGGTGCAAATAAGGCCTTTGATCAGCTTTTCTTGATGCTACCTTATTAAGGCAGGAAAAGCAATTATGTAGAAAAATGATTGTTAGGATAACTGTCATTAAGAGATGGAAGTTGGCATTAAGTTATTTGGAGGGTGCACAGGGAGTGTGAGGGGGCAAAAGCTCTGGGAGCACTGAGAAATGTGTGGAAAGAGAGGTCATTATCTGAAAGGGCAAAAATGGATGATGTTAAAGATATAACAGTCCCAGTGATGTATGGATGCTAGGCATGAGTTGTAAATGAGAAAGTGTGGAATAGGGTGGATGTGTTGGAATTTAGATGTTCGAAGATGATATATGGTTTAAGGAGGGTTGATTGAGTAAATAATAAAGGGTAAGAGAAAGGTGTTGTAATAAGATGAATTTATGATAAAGGATAAGAGAGAGGTGTGGTAATAAGAGGAGCATGGGTGAGAGCTGAAGAGGGTTTGCTTAAATGGTTTGGACAATTGGAAAGGAAGAGTTTGGAGAGGTTGCTATATGTGTCAGAAGTGAAAGGGGCAAGGAAAACAGGGAGTTAAAGTGAAAAATATTTTTGAGTGCTCAGGGCCTAGATGTGCAGGAGGGTGAAAGGCATGCATGGGATAGAGCGAATTAGAACGACATTGAATACAGGATGTGATATGCTTTTAATGGACTGAACCAGCTATGGGAACTGGATGTGGATAGGGAGCATGGTTCTGGTGCATTACACATAACAGCTGGAGAATGGATACGAGTGAATGAGGCCAATTCCTGATCTGTTCATGGCACTGCCATACTAATGCAGGGAATAGGGAACAAATATGAAAAAAAAATATGAGATAGAATTGGGAACACACAACTGAGTGTTTGAGGAACAGTCGTTTCAAGGCTGCAGGTACTTCCTTTCTTCATACTTTTCAGAATTAATGGTACTAGATAGGAAGATTTCTAGTGCCCTGTTTTTGCCCTTCTTAGTTGTCTTTAACAATGTAAAGGAGATATGTTGATATTCTTTCACCTTTATCCTCACAGTCAATGTTGAAGATGAATATGAAGATAATTTTCCTATATATTTTCACTGTTTCCTATTTTAGTGATTTATTACCAGGAACAGATAAAGAAAATCTCATTTCTCATATCCACTCTCTATCTGTCAGGTAAGATGTACCAAAATCAGAACCTTACATCAACAGCCAAGCCTTACAGACCTTTCTGTGTTTTCCCCTGACTGCTTCATAAGCCCTTTTTCAGCCTGTTGCACCATGTACCATGTTGCTCCATTTTGCTGTATCCTCATGTTTAGACTCCAAAAACTTGAAGCATCTTTCACTCCTTGTTTCAACTCATTCTCAATTTCCTCCTCCTTGTTCCTTCCATATCTGATAAACATATCCTCTTAGTCTTGCCTCTCACATCTTGTCCATTTTTCCGACTCATTTCAGTGCACCCTGGTCAGGCCTCTCAAACATTGCTTACTACCACTCTTCTTTCTTAATGAATTTAATTTCTTACTAAACTAGATTAGATAACCCTTCTGACACCACATACTGTCCTCAAGCATATCATTTTGAACACCTCGAATCTCTTCTGTACTTTTGCAGTTAAGGGCCATAGTTCACATCCATACTGCACCGCTGGGGCTATTTACCATCAGATATACCCATCTTTATCCTCACAGACCATAACCTCTCTCTTTGCATTTGGCAGTGCACCTAAGGCCCTTTACCTCCACCTCTACCCTATGGTTCATTTCCTTTTACATAATTCCATCCACTGCCATATCTACTCCTAGGTTTCTGAAACACCTACTTCCTCAATGTTCTCACCATTCAAACTCACATTCAAACAGTTACCTCTGCTCTCCACTAAACATCATTACCTTACCTTTATTCATGTTGATTCTAGACGTTATCCTTTCACACACCTTCCCCAAACTCAGACACCAGCTTCTACAATTTCTCACTCTAGTTTCCCACCAAAGCCATATCATCTGTAAACAACTGACACACCTTCCAGGTCCCCATTACCCCAGCAGACTGCAAACCCATTCATCTTTCCAGAACCCTCACTTGTATGTCCCTCACCACCCCATCCATAAACTGACTATTCAGTTATGGTGACATAACTTGAAGCGGACCCACCTTCTTCTTTCTTCACCATCCTCTCCTCCTACGTGCACACACTCCTTAGAATTGATAAAAACCATTAGGTTATATAAAACAAACATCTGATTCACTCTAGAACTGTATGGTATTCAACCATTAGGTTATATAAACATCTGATTCACTCTAGAACTGTATGGTATTTAAGTTGCACTTTATTGCTTTAATAATCTCTGTAAAGTACACTCCAAGCCATATCACACACAAAAAAAAATTGCTTCAATACATCCCATTTTTCAAGAAATCAAAGATGGGATTGTAAGAATCCACTCAAAGCATAAATGATATAAAATTTTGTTGGTGTCTTGGACTTGTTGGTAACAGTGTTAACAGTATTGTAAATCCTGTGGCTAAAGCAGCTATATCGAGCAGTATAGAAATGAGAGTAATACCTTACTCTTTACATTTTATAAGCAGACTAATAATTATGTTTGATGGACTTACAATCCTAGACAAGTGATGGACTACAGAGAATAAGAAAAATTTGCAAGGATGGCACTCCATTTTGAGACAGTTTCGTTGTCAACTGAGAAATGGTCCTACTGTGTTGACCGATCGTCAACGTGATGTATTGGAGACTTGGTCCTATGTGTGACGCCTACAGTTGTCTTGTTATAATATGTTGAAGTATGTACTAATGGAATCAAAAAAGTATTGGAGAAACTTGAGACAGTGAGGTTATCCAAATAAACTGATGAATTATTTAAAAATTCATCATACTAATCACATTTACTCTCACCTTTCTTCTTTCACACACTTTACCAAACTCAGTCACTAACTTCTGCAGTTTCTCACCTGAATAAGCCATCAATGCTGTATCATCAGCGAACAACAACTGACTCACTTCCCAAGCCCTCTCATCCAAAACAGACAGCATACTGTCCCTCTCTCCAAAACTCTAGCATTCACCTCCCTAACAACCCCATTCATAAACAAATTAAACAGCCATGGAGACATCACACACCCTTGCCGTAAATCGACATTAACTGGGAACCAGTCACTTTCCTCTCTTCCTACTCGTACACATACCTTACATCCTTGATAAAAACTTGTCACTGCTTCTAGCAACTTACCTCCCACACCACATACTCTTAATGTCTTCCACAGAGCATCTCGATCAATTTTATCATATGCCTTCTCCAGATCCATAAATGTTACATACAAATCCATCTGTTTTTCTGTGTATTTCTCACATACATTCTTGAAAATAAACACCTGATCCACACATCCTCTACCACTTCTGAAACCACACTGCTCTTCCCTAGTCTGATACTCTGTATATGCCTTTACCCTCTGAGTCAATATCCTCCCACATAATTTCACAGGAATACTCAACAAACATACCTCTGTAATTTGAACACTCGCCTTTATTCCGTTTGCATTTGAACAGTGGCATTATGCATGCGTTCCGCCAATCCTCAGGCACTTCACCATGAACCATTCATACATCCAGTCAACAACACAGTCACCCACTTTTTTGATAGATTCCACTGCAATACCATCCGAACCCGCAGCCTAGCAGGCTTTCATCTTCTGCAAAGCTTTTACTACCTCTCTGTTTACCAAATCATTCTCCCTGTCCCTTTCACTGTGCACAGTACCACTACGAAAACACCCTATATCTGCTACTCTGTTATCAAGCATATTCAACAAACCTTCATAATACTCACTCCATCTCCCTCTCACTTCACCACTATTTGTTATTACCTCCCCATTAGCCCCCCTCACCGATGTTTACGTTTGTTCTCTTGTCTTATGCACTTTATTTACCTCCTTCCAAAAGATCTTTTTATTTTCCATAAAATGTACTGATACTCTCTCACCCCAACTCTCATTTGCCCTCTTTTTCACCTCTTGTACCTTTTATCTTGACTGACCTCCAGCCTCTTTCTTTTATCCATCTCCCAGTCATTTGCACTTATTTCCCTACAAAAATTATCCAAATGCCTCTCTCTTCTCTTTCACTAACAGTCATACTTCTTCATCCCACCACTCACTACCCTTTCTAATCTACCCACCCACCTTTCTCATGCCACATGCATCTTTTGCACAAGCCATCACTGCTTCCCTAAATATATCCCATTCCCCCCCCACTCCCCTTACGTCATTAGCTCTCACCTTTTTCCATTCTGCACTCAATCTCTCCTGGTATTCCCTCACGCAATTCTCCTCCAAGTTCACTTACTCCCACCACTCTCTTTTCTTTCTGAAAACCTCTACATATCTTCACATTTGTCTCTGCAAGGTAATGACCAGACATCCCTCCAGTTGCCCCTCAGCACATGAACATCCAAAAGTCTCTCACGCACATATCAATTAGCTCGTAATCCATTAATGCACTCTAGCCATCGCTCCTACTTACATACAAATACTTATGTATATCTCTCTTTTTAAACCAGGTGTTCCCAATCACCAGTCCTTTTTTAGCACACAAATCTACAAGCTCTTTACCATTTCCATTTACAACACTGAACACCCCATGTACACCAATTGTACCCTGAACTGTCACATTACTCACCTTTGCATTCAAATCACCCAACACTATAACCTAGTCTCGTGCATCAAAGCTACTCACACACTCACTCTGCTGCTCCCAAAACACTTGCCTCTCATGATCTTTCTTCTCATGCCCAGATGCATATGCACCAATAATCACCCATCTCTCTCCATCCACTTTCAGTTTTACCCATATCAATCTAGAGTTTACTTTCTTACACTCTATCACATACTCCCACAACTCCTGTTTCAGGAGTAGTGCTACTCCTTCCCTTGCGCTTGTCCTCTCACTGACTCCTGACTTTACTCCCAAGACATTCCCAAACCACTCTTCCCCTTTACCCTTGAGCTTCGTTTCACTCAGAGCCAAAACATCCAGGTTCCTTTTCTCAAACATACTACCTATCATGCGGTGTTTAGTGTTGTAAATGGAAATGGTGAAGAGTTTATAGATTTATGTGCTGAAAAAGGACTGGTGATTGGGAATACCTGGTTTAAAAAGAGAGATATACGTAAGTATACATATGTAAGTAGGAGAGATGGCCAGAAAGCGTTATTGGATTACGTGTTAATTGATAGGCGTGCAAAAGAGAGACTTTTGGATGTTAATGTGCTGAGAGGTGAAACTGGAGGGATATTTGATCAGTATCTTGTGGAGGTGAGGGTGAAGATTTGTAGAGGTTTTCAGAAAAGAAGAGAGAATGTTGGGATGAAGAGAGTGGTGAGAGTAAGTGAGCTTGGGAAGGAGACTTGTGTGAGGAAGTACCAGGAGAGACTGAGTACAGAATGGAAAAAGGTGAGAACAAAGGACGTAAGGGGAGTGGGAGAGGAATGGGATGTATTTAGGGAAGCAGTGATGGCTTGTACAAAAGATGCTTGTGGCTTGAGAAGCGTGGGAGGTGGGCAGATTAGAAAGGGTAGTGAGTGGTGGGCTGAAGAGGTAATATTATTAGTGAAAGAGAAGAGAGCGGCATTTGGACGATTTTTGCAGGGAAATAATGCAAATGAATGGGAGATGTATAAAAGAAAGAGGCAGGAGGTCAAGAGAAAGTTGCAGGAGGTGAAAAAGAGGGCAAATGAGAGTTGGGGACAGGAGTGGGGAGCTAGAAACCCTCCCTTCCTTGTATTTCAACTTTCTAAAAGGGGAAACAGAAGAAGGAGTCACGCGGGGAGTGCTCATCCTCCTTGAAGGTTCAGATTGGGGTGTCTAAATGTGTGTGGATGTAACCAAGATGAGAAAAAAAGGAGATATGTAGTATGTTTGAGGAAAGGAACCTGGTGTTTTGGCTCAAGTGAAACAAAGCTCAAGGGCAAAGGGGAAGAGGGGTTTGGGAATGTCTTGGGAGTAAAGTCAGGGGTTAGTGAGAGGACAAGAGCAAGGGAAGGAGTAGCACTACTCCTGAAACAGGAGTGGTGGGAGTATGTGATAGAGTGTAAGAAAGTAAACTCTAGATTGATATGGGTAAAATTGAAAGTGGATGGAGAGATGGGTGATTATTGGTGCATGTGCACCTGGGCATGAGAAGAAAGATCACGAGAGGCAAGTGTTTTGGGAGCAGCTGAGAGAGTTAGTAGTTTTGATGCATGAGACTGGGTTATAGTGTTGGGTGATTTGAATGCAAAGGTGAGTCATGTGGCGGTTGAGGGAATAATTGGTGTACATGGGGTGTTCAGTGTTGTAAATGGTAATGGTGAAGAGCTTGTAGATTTATGTGCTAGAAAAGGACTGGTGATTGGGAATACCTGGTTTAAGAAGAGAGATATACATAAGTATACGCATGTAAGTAGGAGAGATGGCCAGAGAGCATTATTGGATTACATGTTAATTGATAGGCGCACGAAAGAGAGACTTTTGGATGTTAATGTGCTGAGAGGTGCAACTGGAGGGATGTCTAATCATTATCTTGTGGAGACGAAGGTGAAGATTTGTAGAGGTTTTCAGAAAAGAAGAGAGAATGTTGGGATGAAGAGAGTGGTGAGAGTAAGTGAGCTTGGGAAGGAGACTTGTGTGAGGAAGTACCAGGAGAGACTGAGTACAGAATGGAAAAAGGTGAGAACAAAGGAGGTAAGGGGAGTGGGGGAGGAATGGGATGTATTTAGGGAAGCAGTGATGGCTTGTGCAAAAGATGCATGTGGCATGAGAAGTGTGGGAGGTGGGCAGATTAGAAAGGTTAGTGAGTGGTGCGATGAAGAAGTAAGATTATTAGTGAAAGAGAAATTATTAGTGAAAGAGAAGAGAGAGGCATTTGTACAATTTTTGCAGGGAAATAATGCAAATGATTGGGATATGTTTAAAAGAAAGAGACAGGAGGTCAAGAGAAAGGTACAAGAGGCAAAAATGAGGGCAAATGAGAGTTGGGGTGAGAGAGTATCATTAAATTTCAGGGAGAATAAAAAGATGTTTTGGAAGGAGGTAAATAAAGTGCATGAGACAAGGGAACAAATGGGAACATCAGTGAAGGGGGGCGAATGGGGAGGTGATAACAAGTACTGGTGATGTGAGAAGGAGATGGAGCGAGTATTTTGAAGGTTTGTTGAATGTGTTTGATGATAGAGTGTCAGATATAGGGTGTTTTGGTCGAGGTGGTGATTTGGTAAACAGAGAAGAGGTAGTAAAAGCTTTGCGGAAGATGAGAGCCGGCAAGGCAGCGGGTTTGGATGGTATTGCAGTGGAATTTATTGAAAAATGGAGTGACTGTATTGTTGACTGGTTGGTAAGGTTATTTAATGTATGTATGACTCATGGTGAGGTGGTTGAGGACTAGCGGAATGCTTGCATAGTGCCATTGTACAAAGGCAAAGGGGGATAAGAGTGAGTGCTCAAATTACAGAGGTATAAGTTTGTTGAGTATTCCTGGTAAATTATATGGGAGGGTATTGATTGAGAGGGTGAAGGCATGTACAGAGCGTCAGATTGGTGAAGAGCAGTGTAGTTTCAGAAGTGGTAGAGGATGTGTGGACCAGTTGTTTGCTTTGAAAAATGTATGTGAGAAATACTGAGAAAAGCAAATGGATTTGTATGTAGCATTTATGGATCTGGAGAAGGAATATGATAGAGTTGATAGAGATGCCCTGTGGAAGGTATTAAGAATATATGGTGTGGAAGGTAAGTTGTTAGAAGTAGTGAAAAGTTTTTATCGATGATGTAAGGCATGTGCATGTTTAGGAGGAGATGAAAGTGGTTGGTTCTCAGTGAATGTAGATGTGCAGCAGGGGTGCATGATGTCTCCATGGTTGTTTACTTTGTTTATGGATGGGGTTGTTATGGAGGTGAATGCAAGAGTTTTGGAGAGGGGCAAGTATGCAGTCTGTTGTGGATGAGAGAGTTTGGGAAGTGAGTCAGTTGTTCACTGCTGATACAGCGCTGGTGGCTGATTCATATGTGAAACTGCAGAAGCTGGTGACTGAGTTTGGTAAAAAGTGTGAGAGAAGAAAGCTGAGAGTAAATGTGAATAAGAGCAAAGTTATTAGGTACAGTAAGGTTGAGGGATCAGTCAATTGGGAGGTAAGTTTGAATGGAGAAAAACTGGAGGAAGTGAAGTGTTTTAGATATCTGGGAGTGGATTTGACAGTGGATGGAACCATGGAGGCGGAAGTGAATCATAGGGTGGGGGAGGGGGGTGAAAGTTCTGGGATTATTGAAGAATGTGTGGAAGTCTAGAACATTATCTCGGAAAGCAAAAGTCAGTATGTATGAAGGAATAGGAGTTCCAACAATGTTATATGGTTGCGAGGTGTGGACTATAGATAGAGTTGTGTGCAGGAGGGTAGATGTGCTGGAAATGAGATGTTTGAGGACAATATGTGGTGTGAGGTGGTTTGATCGAGTAAGTAACGTAAGGGTAAGAGAGATGTGTGGTAATAAAAAGAGTGTGGTTGATAGAGCAGATGAGGGTGTTTTGAAATGGTTTGGTCACATAGAGAGAATGAGTGAGGAAAGATTGACCAAGAGGATATATGTGTCGGAGGTGGAGGGAACGAGGAGAAGTGGGAGACCAAATTGGAGGTGGAAAGATGGAGTGAAAAAGATTTTGTGTGATCGGGGCCTGAACATGCAGGAGGGTGAAAGGCGGGCAAGGAATAGAGTGAATTGGATCGATGTGGTATACCGGGGCTGACGTGCTGTCAGTGGATTGAATGAGGGCATGTGAAGAGTCTGGTGTAAACCATGGAAAGTTGTGTGGGGACTGGATGTGGAAAGGGAGCTGTGGTTTTGGGCATTATTGCATGACAGCTAGAGACTGAGTGTGAATGAATGGGGCCTTTGTTGTCCTTTCCTAGTGCTACCTCGCACACATGAGGGGGGAGGGGGATGGTATTCCATGTGTGGCGAGGTGGCGATGGGAATGAATAAAGGCAGACAGTGTGAATTGTGTGCATGGGTATATATGTATGTGTCTGTGTGTATATATATATGTGTACATTGAGATGTATAGGTATGTATTTTTGCGTGTGTGGACGTGTATGTATATACATTGTGTATGGGGTTGGGTTGGGCCTTTTCTTTCGTCTGTTTCCTTGCGCTACCTTGCAAATGCGGGAGACAGCGACAAAGCAAAATAAATGAATATAATAAATAATATATATATACCACACCATGTGTTCTTAATGCCTTCCACAGAGCATCTCTATCAACTCTATCATATGCCTTCTCTAGATCCATAAATGCTACATACAAATCCATTTGCTTTTCTAAGTATTTCTCACATACATTCTTCAAAGCAAACACCTGATCCACACATCCTCTACCACTTCTGAAACCACACTGCTCTTCCCCAATCTGATGCTCTGTACATGCCTTCACCCTCTCAATCAATACCCTCCCATATAATTTACCAGGAATACTCAACAAACTTATACCTCTGTAATTTGAGCCACTCACTCTTATCCCCTTTGCCTTTGTACAATGGCACTATGCACGCATTCCGCCAATCCTCAGGTACGTCACCATGAGTCATACATACATTAAATAACCTTACCAACCAGTCAATAATACAGTCACCCCCTTTTTTAATAAATTCCACTGCAATACCATCCAAACCTGCTGCCTTGCCGGCTTTCATCTTCAGCAAAGCTTTCACTACCTCTTCTCTGTTTACCAAATCATTTTCCCTAACCCTCTCACTTTGCACACCACCTCGACCAAGACACCCTATATCTGCCACTCTATCATCAAACACATTCAACAAACCTTCAAAATACTCACTCCATTTCCTTCTCACATCACCACTACTTGTTATCACCTCCCCATTTGCGCCCTTCACTGAAGTTCCCATTTGCTCCCTTGTCTTATGCACTTTATTTACCTCCTTCCAGAACATCTTTTTATTCTCCCTAAAATTTAATGATACTCTCTCACCCCAACTCTCATTTGTGCTCTTTTTCACCTCTTGCACCTTTCTCTTGACCTCCTGTCTCTTTCTTTTATACATCTCCCACTCAATTGCATTTTTTCCCTGCAAAAATCGTCCAAATGCCTCTCTCTTCTCTTTCACTAATAATCTTACTTCTTCATCCCACCACTCACTACCCTTTCTAATCAACCCACCTCCCACTCTTCTCATGCCACAAGCATCTTTTGCACAATCCATCACTGATTCCCTAAATACATCCCATTCCTCCCCCACTCCCCTTACTTCCATTGTTCTCACCTTTTTCCATTCTGTACTCAGTCTCTCCTGGTACTTCCTCACACAAGTCTCCTTCCCAAGCTCACTTACTCTCACCACCCTCTTCACCCCAACATTCACTCTTCTTTTCTGAAAACCCATACAAATCTTCACCTTATCCTCCACAAGATAATGATCAGACATTCCTCCAGTTGCACCTCTCAGCACATTAACATCCAAAAGTCTCTCTTTCGCGCGCCTGTCAATTAACACGTAATCCAATAACGCTCTCTGGCCATCTCTCCTACTTACATACGTATACTTATGTATATCTCGCTTTATATATATATATGTATGTATATATATGTATATGTATGTATATGGGAGCGGGGGGCTGGAAATCCTCCCCTCTCGGTTTTTTTTAATTTTCCAAAAGAAGGAACAGAGAATTGGGCCAGGTGAGGGTATTCTCTCAAAGGCCCAGTCCTCTGTTCTTAACGCTACCTCGCTAATGCGGGAAATGGCGAATAGTTTGAAAAAAAAAAAAAAATATATATATATATATATATATATATATATATATATATATATATATATATATATATATATATATATTTTTTTTTTTTTCTCCAAAAGAAGGAACAGAGAAGGGGGCCAGGTGAGGGTATTCCCTCAAAGGCCCAGTCCTCTGTTCTTAACGCTACCTCGCTATCGCGGGAAATGGCGAATAGTATGAAAAAAAAAAAAATATATATATATATATATATATATATATATATATATATATTTTTTTTTCTTTTCTTTTAAACTATTCGCCATTTCCCACGTCAGCGAGGTAGCGTTAAGAACAGAGGACTGGGCCTTTTTTGGAATATCCTCACCTGGCCCCCTCTGTTCCTTCTTTTGGAAAATTTAAAAAAAAATGAGAGGGGAAGATTTCCAGCCCCCCGCTCCCTCCCCTTTTAGTCGCCTTCTACGACACTCAGGGAATACGTGGGAAGTATTCTTAACCCCCTATCCCCAGGGATATATATATATATATATATATATATATATATATATATATATATATATATATATATATATATATATTTCTTTCTTTCAAACTATTGCACATTTCCCGCGTTAGCGAGGTAGCGTTAAGAACAGAGGACTGGGCCTTGGAGGGAATATCCTCACCTGGCCCCCTTCTCTGTTCCTTCTTTTGGGGAAAAAAATAAAACCGAGAGGGGAGGATTTCCAGCCCCCCGCTCCCTCCCCTTTTAGTCGCCTTCTACGACACGCAGGGAATACGTGGGAAGTATTTTTTCTCCCCTATCCCCAGGGATAATATATATATATAAGTATATATATATATATATATATATATATATATATATATATATATGTGTGTGTGTGTGTGTGTGTGTATGAAATAATTAATCATTCTTCATCTGTGTCCTGGCGCTACCTTGCTAATGCGGGAAATGGCGATCATGTATAAGAAGATAAAATGATTTGTATGTATATGTTATGTATACTTTTTTCTTAATTACAGTTTCCCATGGCAGCAAGGTAGTGCCAAGAAATAGACAGAGAAAGGCCTATCCACTCATATGCACATTATATACATAATTGCCTATACATGTATATATACATGCATATCAACATATACACATAAGTTCATGTATGATATATGTACATGTATGTGCATTTATGTGTATTTATGTGTATATATGTGTATATATAAGTGGATGGGTCTTTCTTCATCTCTTTCCAGTTGCTACTTTCCTAACATGGGAGATGACAATCAAGTATAATGATATATATGGACTGAACCAGGGCATGTGAAGAGTTGGGGGTAAACCGTGGAAAGGTCTCTGGGGCCTGGATGTGGATAGGGAGCTGTGGTTTCGGTGCATTACACATGACATCTTGAGACTGAGTGTAAACAAATGTGGCCTTTCTTTGTTTTTTCTGATTCCTGGTGCTGCCTTGTTGAATCGGAGAGGGGGGTTAGCGATGATATTTCCTGTGTGGCGGAGTAGTGACAGGAATGGATGAAGGCCAGCAAGTATGAAGATGTACATGTGTATATATGTATTGTCTGTATGTGTATGTATATGTGCATGTATGGGCATTTATGTATACATATGTGTATATGAGTGGATGAGCCATTCTTTGTCTGTTTCCTGGTGCTTCTTCATTGACACGGGAAACAGCGATTTTGAGCGATTGGGGGCTGAAAATGCAGGAGGGTGAAAAGCGTGCAAGGAATAGAGTGAATTGGAACAATTTGGTATACTGGGGTGGATGTGCTGTCAATGGATTGAACTAGGGCATGTGAAGCGTCTGGGGTAAACCATGGAAGGTTTTGTGGGGCCTGGATGTGGAAAGGGAGCTGTGGTTTCAGTGCATTACACATGACTGCTAGAGACTGAGTGTGAACGAATGTGGCCTTTGTTGTCTTTTCCTAGTGCTACCTCACATGTGTGTGGAGGGAGGGGGGTGCAATTTCATGTGTGGTGGGGTGGCGATGGGAATGGATGAAGGCAGCAAGTATGAATATCTACATGTGTATATATTTATATGTCTGTGTATGTATATGCACATGTATGTATACGTTGAAATGTATAGGTATGTATATGTGAGTGTGTGGGCGTTTATGTATATACATGTGTATGTGAGTGGGTTGGGCCATTCTTTCATCTGTTTCCTTGCGCTAACTCACCAATGCGGGAGACAGCGACAAAGTATAATAAAATAGATAAGATAAATATATTCATACATATATCCATCATACACACACTTATTGACATCATTATTGTTTGATGTGTTTCCTCATCACTCTCATAGTCTGAACTACAGACGATATGTGCATGGTAAGCCCCTAAGATGCATTTGTGGTAAACATAAGCTAGTATGAAGGAGATTCATGTCTCTCTTGCACCTGGTTACATGTCATATAATCAACACCAGTTCAAAAACCTGGGTATTAACCCAAACACTGCCTCTCCTGGTGTATTTGTACCTGGGTTGTATGTCACCAACCTTTGAAGCCATATATAACCTTCTGGGACCTTCATTATCTAGTTTGATGAGTATCCCTACCATAATCCATCTGATTAGTGAGTACAGTTCAACAAGAACATCATCAGTTGTACTTGATCTAGAAATGGACTTATCCAAAGTCTTTTGGGTGAATGTCTGTGCTGTTGCACACATGCTTTGCTGCACTGTATACACTTTTCATTGCAGATCCTCTGGATCATTTGTTAAGTACATTATTCATCATTCCCTTATCGTATACTTCAGGAAAATACAGAACACTAGATTTTGTTTTGTCTTTTTGTTGTACAGATTTTAGATGAGGTGGCTCAGAAAGACTTTGCTCTGTCACCAACTTTCTACTGCATGTTGGTTAACGGTAATCAAATATTTTCCATCCACTTCGGATGTGCAAGTAAGTTGTTTTAGTATCTTTCATGGGTATATTCTGTTTATCCTCGGTGTGGTTATCAGTGAAGTTGATAATTTCAGTCAATGATGAGCAGTTGATTGTCACTGTTATTCCTTTTACGGCACTCCCAAACACTTGGTGCACATTCACGGTCCAACTTTGCTTGTGATACCTCACATCAGTAGCATGTGTATCGCCTGATGAGATTGATGTGCTAGGTCTCACACTTAGCTCACTGTTACTGGAGAGTTCAAATGCACAATTCAGAATTTGCTATGCATTAAAAGTTTTTACCATAAATGACTTACCATCATACTTTTGACAGAAGAAACACACTTTCTTATTCAGTGGGGCTCTGTGTGATATTGTGTCTGGCAGAGAATTATGTCGGTGTGTCTTCCACCTCAGAGCTTTTGCTCCTCAGTCCTTTGTATCGGTACTTGATGTTGAAAGACACTGTTGATACAGTATGGCTATGCTGATATCTGGCAGCTTGTATTGCTTGTGTTTTGTTGTGTGCATAACGTTTAGTGCCAGACTGCTTGTTGTACATGTGAACTGTTTTTTGTGGAGGATGTCTCCTGTACAAAATGGCTCAGTGAGCAACATTTTGCTGTCAATTCCTTTGAAAATTAGGGTGCATACTTTTAGAAAGCCACATAGGGCTATCAGTAGCAAGATGATATTAGATTCCTATCCCGCAAGCTCTGACTACACTCTAATATTCTTTTTTTGATTTTGTCATTAGTAGCCAATCAGAATTAAGTTACAGAAGACAGAAAGGCAGCACCCCATTGCTAAAATCCAGAAAGAGAAACCAGAAATAGCAACAAATCCTATGAAATTGGAGAGGGAATGAGGGCTGAAGATTTTTTAGGGGGGCCATGGCTTTCTATAGATCTTCTTATATATCAAAGCTAAATATTGTTGTATGGATTTCTATTGTACAAGCACTGGCAACATAGATTAGACTCACTTCCAGCCCACTGACAGCCATTTAACCAAACCTTGTGTAGATCTCTGTTGCCTGGTTAAAGTGCCTCACATAGATCTGTGGTCTGTACTTTGGCTTTAACAACTGAATTTCAACTGATCTTTGATATTGGTGCCAGATGCCTAAAGCCTCCTTAAGCATCAACCGCTCTGTATAAGTCTTTCATTTACCTTTGAGCCATGGTATGGGAATAATGTTGTATTAGAGTGCTACATATAGATAACATAGAGCAGGATTAGCTCCATAGTCATAAAGATTCTAGTATCCAGATGATGATCTCTTCTGATGATGATAAACAGAGCTGAATGCATCAGAATACCATGTGAATGAGGGTATGACATTCAAGGCATGTCAGCACCAGGCTGTGTTGTGCTTAGTGATACATTCCTGCTGGGTGTTTTTATTTCTTCATGGGGAAGTTGAGGCCCATTTTACTTGCTTCCTTGTTGTTTTGTCTTGTTCTGAAATGTTCTTTCATTTCATGAGAATTGTTTTCCCTTGATGACTGCCCAATTTTCAAAACTAACTGAGAATTTATGTACCTTCATAAATGGTTAATGTTATGTATAAAAGATGTTGCAGAACTAGAATTCTTTGTTTTTAATGAAAGAGTATTTTATGTATTTTTAACCCGTATTTCATAATGATAGCGTTGCAGAATAATTTTATTTGCATCCTAGCCAGTATATACATAATTCTCTCTCTCTCTCTCTCTCTCTCTCTCTCTCTCTCTCTCTCTCTCTCTCTCTCTCTCTCTCTCTCTCTCTCTCTCTCTCTCTCTCTCTCTCTCTCTCTCTCTCTCTCTCTCTCTCTCTCTCTCTCTCTCTCTCTCTCTCTCTCTCTCTCTCCCCCCCCCTCTCTCTCTCAGGGGAATGGCTAATACTAGAGTATTCTTTTCCTCCTATAATGAAATATTTTAAGTGTATATAAAGTATAAGGGTACCACATTTTACCATTTATTTTAGATATAACAAAAAAATATGGGAAATTTATATTTCAAGTAAAGTTAGGTAGGGTTTTCATAGGATCAGTTGATTTTTAGAAATGTTTTTTATGTAATTTCATGGGCCCCACATTTTCCAAGATCTTTATAACCCTCCCCACTCAGTTTTTTTGTGTTGGTTTAATAGGTTCTGTTGATTTTCAGAATTGTTTCCCTTACTATTATGGTACATTTTTCCAGATGAGTTTAGGCCTTCCCAGTATTAGTTAGGTAAAGGTTTTATAGGTTCTTTTGATTTCCAAAATTGTTTCCCATATTATTATGGTACCCCACACTTTTCCAGATGAGCATAGGCTTTCTCAATATTTGTTATTTAAGGCTTGTATAAGTTCTTTTGATTTCTAGAAGTTTTCAATGTTTCTCCTTCATGTTTGCCATTTCTCATATTAGCAAGGTAGCACCATGAACAGACGCAGAAATGGCCGCATTCACTCGTATCTGTTCTCCATATGTCATGTTTAATGCACGAAAACCCTACAGACTTTACCATAGTTGCTTACTGATGCCACGTTGTCCCTTATAAATCACATCACTTTAGTTGACCCTGTCCCTTGCTCATCTTGCACCCCCCTTGCATAATCAGAAGTGTTTCTCCTATTTTCATAGTAATATGTGCCACATTTCCTCAGATTAGCACAGCAGTGTGAATTGTGTGTAAGGTAACTGTTTATAGGTTCTGTTGATTTTTATAAATGCCTCCCTTTTACAGTACCTTACATTCATCCAGATCAGGATAGCCCTCCTCAGAATCAATTAAGTTAGGTTTGCTTTGGTTCCTTTGATTTTTATAGGTTTTTCCCTTTCTTTTCTAGCTCCCACATTTTCCTGCATCAGTATAATCCTTCTCATAATTATGTTGGTAATTTTTTCATAGGTTCTTTTGATTTCTAGAGCTTTTCTGTTACTTATCTGGTTACCCACATGTTCTTACTGCAGCATAGACCTTCCCACAATCATGTAAGTAAGGTTTTCAGTGGCGCTTTTGATTTCATGAAGTGGTTTTCTTTTGTAGTACCCTACATTTTTCTATATCATTTTAGCCTTCCTCACGGTCAGGTGGGTAAGGTTTTCATAGGGTTTGTTAATTTCTTTATTTTTACAGTAATATACATTTTCTAGTGTTTGCATTGCTTTTGCCCCATTATTTTCTTGGACCATCATAGCCCTTCCTGTATCTTTATTTTATTATGCTGAAATACCCAACAATTTCCTCTTTTTATGTACTGATATTTCACAGTTAAATGAAAAGAATATGCCATGATAAGAAGGGAAGAAATGAACATGGAATTAGTGGCCTTTTTCTCCTCCACAACATGTGTTTGAAGCCTCACTCAGGGGAATGGCTGATTCCCATAGCTATTTTGAAGTAAATTATTTTCGTTGACCATGAATGTGATGAATTCCACAAGTTAGAAAATATAACTCAAGTTCATTTATGGTGCAGTAGAAAAGTTTTGAGGAAAACTGTAAAGATGTTTTTGTATTGAAAAAGAATATTGTTTCATCTTTTTCATAGTTTTGTCTGCTGTTTCCTTCTTCAGCAAGGTATTGTCAGGAATAGACAAAGAAAATTCACATTCACACACTGATTTGCTAGCTGTCTTGTGCCGTGCATATGGAACCACAACTCCATGTCAGTAACTGAGCCCCACAGACATATCCATGGCTACCCCTGGCTGTTTCACAAGCCCTTGTTCAGTCCATTGACAGCATGTTGCCCACTGTATACCACATTATTCCAGTTCACTCTGTCTCGTGCATGCCTTTTACCCTCCTGCATATTCAGACCCTGACCTCTCAGAATGTTTTTCACGCAATCCTTCAGTCTCCAGTTGGTCTTCCCTTTTTTGATTTACCCTCCTGCACACTCAGACCTTGACATCAAAATGTTTTTCTTTAATCTTTCAGTCTCCAGTTGGTGTTCCCCTTTAGCTTTTTCCTCCACATCTGACTCGTATCCTCTTTTTTAGTCCCTTCTCACGCATTCTCTCCTTTTGTCGATACATTTGAATGCACCCCCTCTAGCTCTCACATTCACACACTTCATATAATCACAACTCTCTCTTGATTTTTTATTGCTAACTTGATCAAACCACCTCACACCATGTTCTGAAACTTTTCATTTCCAACACATCCACCCTTCTCTGCATATAGCCTATGCCATGCCTTCATACAACATTGTTGAAATGTCTATACCTTCAGACATAATCCGTTTGTGCCCTTAACTCCCTCCCACCCTATGACACACTTCCACTTCTACAGTTTCATTTGCAGCCATGTCCACTCCCAGGTATCTGATACACTTCCCTTGTACCAATTTTCTTCCATTAAAAGTCACATCTCAACAAACCTGTCTCCCTTCCCTGCTAAAACCTAATCACCTTGCTTTTATTCACATTGGTTCTAAACTTTTTTCTTTCACACACACTTCCAAACTCACTCACCAAGTTCTGCAGTTTCTTGCTTGAATGTCACCTGTGCTGTCCTATCAGCACACAACAACTGAGTCACTTCTAGGCCCCTTCCTGCCCCTTCTCCTCCTACAGACTGCATACTCACCCCTCTCTCTAAGACCTTTTTATTTACCTCCCCCCATCCATAATAGATTTAACAATCATGGTAACATCACATACCCCTGCTGCAGACCAGCCTTCTCTTGGAACCACTCATTTTCTTCTCTTTCTAATTGTACACACACCTTATACTCTTGACAAAAACTTCTCTGCTTCTGCTAGCTTTCCTCTTACACCATTTATTCATAAGACCTTCTACAAGGCATCTGTTTCACTCCTGTTATATTTTTTCTCTACGTTCACTACATCCATAAATGTCATATACAGGTCCTCATATTGCTCTTAAGTATTTCTGAAACACGTATTTCATACAGACACCTAATCCTTGCATCCTCTCTGCTACTTTTGAAACAAATTTTAGTCATCACTGTCCCTTACAACTTAGCAGCTACATGCAGCGAAATTATACCTTTTTATGTGTGTGAACATTCATCTCTGTTCCCCTTTCCTTTATACATGCAGTTTGCTAGGCCTTAGGCACCTAACAATAATATCCACATATAGATGATCCCCAACATACATACAACTGGAAAAAATATGAACTAAAAGTATATGTAAACATTAGAATTGCACTTGGTTGTATGTCTTCTACTGCTAATAGCTGCTTGTGTATGATAGTGAATGGCAGACGATCCTGGCATTGTGTACATCACAGCATCTCTCAATTCTCACTCAGTTACCGTTTAGTAAGTGTGCATTACTCAAGTGAATCTAACAGATATTTTTGCTGGATTAAACCATTTCTGTGTTAAACCCCAAAGATGATGAGCAATGTTGATAGATCTGTCTTGATGCCAAGGAAGAGGCTTGATTTAGAATTGAAAATGAAGGTAATCACCCAATATGAAGGAGGTTCAGCAAGTATGAAGTCTATGATGGGAGCTGGCAGCACTGCCTCCTTTTGTGCTAAAAACTCCTTTTGCATCATAAGTCAAGTTTCAGTCCTGGAATAGTCATTTTCTGTTAAATAACTCTCCACAGGATCTGAGGAAATCTTTGTCAATTGATTCAGGATCATTTACTTGGTATCCTGTAGCTCGCTAAAAGCCACTTGGATTCCTTCCATGAAAACTCACGAGAATATGATGTTTTTTTGTATGGCTGGAAGATGACTGACTGTGGGGAGAAATTATCACACACCGCCAACCTGGATACTACTCATGGTTGGCAGGCAGCCTCAAAATAGAGTTGTGAAACTTGATATATAAATTTATGTCTGGTGGAGTTGCCCTGTTTATGTACATATCCTTGTATAAGGGTTAAGGGGTTAAGAGACCCATATTTAACTCTAGATGCTTGTTAACATAAACTTACACAGCTGCAACATAGGCATTGTCACTACTGAAAGAAGTACATTGGTTGCAACAAAAGGAACCAGTAAGAATTATCATAGGCTTCATAACTTGATACATCCTGTCCCTGTAATGTGACTGGCATCAGTGAAAGTATGATCAAACCATGATTGGCTGAAGAAACATCTGTTAGATGAAGGGATGTACAACTCTAACCCAGTAAGGTTAACCTCTGTTCTGCATATGGTCAGCACAGCTTGAGGCATCCCAGCCAGTGAAGCAATACCTCATATAAAGATAGTCAGTGACAGCCAGTGAAGCAGTACCTCATATAAAGGTAGTCAGTGATGAAACTGCTTAGAGTGATCACTGATCTCTCACAAAATGCCTAAGTTTGTACTAGTACTAACTGCCTGGGTATCAGGAGGGTTAGTGACATCTGCACAGTGAGCCAGCACTTTAGTGGTTGTTGAGTTGCACTCCTCAAACCTAGATGGCTGTCTTTTCCTTCTGCCTCACTAACATGTGGAATATTGGCATTCTGTTTACAGACGTACAGTCTTTCCATGTCATTTGTAACACTTGACATCACTCAACTCACACAGCTTATTTTTCATAATTCTAGATTTCCCTGCAGTGAGCATGATGTGCTTAGCCCTGCCCAATGGCAATATAGTATGAGCAGTTGATAGAAGTAGTAGGTAGGGACATTTAGGCTGGACCATTAGGTAGAAACATTGGGTAGAAGTAGTAGGTAGGAGGACTGTAATAGAGTAGCCCTCTGCCGGTAGCCTGTTAAGGTTTAGGCACTAAAGGCTAAGAAGTGAGACTGTAATTTTTTAGTTATGGAAACTGCTTCTGTGGCCACCCTTTGAGGGAGTTCCAATTGGAGCAGGTGTCAGAGATATAGACAGATAGATAGCTTAAGTATGTGTATCAAGGGATGCATAGGGGGCGGTTGTGCTCGATGAGAAGTTTGAGTGAGAATATTTTAGTCTGGAGACCCAAAGTGGCAGAAATAGAGTAAGTATTGTGGGAGGGTTCAGAATTAAAAGAATGGGTGAATGTATTGGAAAAGTGATTATGATGGTTGGGAACTTGTGTTTAGCGTCTGTTAGTTTGTTCCAGATTGTTAAGAAGGGAAAAAGAAGGTCAAGGCTTAGCTCCACTGGGATCACCCTGAGTAGAGCTAGAGCGTTCCTAGTCTATGGAATTCCATGTGTAAAGGATTTCAGCACTTGGATATGAAGATAGCTGAGGTGCATTTCAGGAAGTCAAATATTCAGAACTTTTCATAGTCACGGGAGTGTGGTGGATGTATGAAACATAAAAGGAAATTCTTAGCAGATAGAGCATTTTTGAACCAAGTGGGAGACTTAGGGTCCACAGAATGAGCAATATGTGTTTTTGTACCTCAGGGAGCATATTGTAAACATTGCCCTTAGATTGCGAATGATAAGTTTTGTAGTTGCGAGACTTGATGGTGTAAAGGGGAAGCAGCTATTGACAAGTAAGCTTCAAGTAAAAGAAGATCAGGTTCTAGAAGAGGTGTGAATCGCAGAACTCTAGTACTGATTCGTAGTGCTGGTTGAGGGGTTGGGCAGATCCTAGGGGCCCACTTGACCACCATCATGCAACTGGGATTCATCTCTCTTCCAAAATAGCTACAATTCCTAGATCTGTCTTTTTATGTCCATTTCAGCAAAATTCATGGTCTTGATTATATTATAATGTGATTCTAACCAACTGTATGGTGAACATCATCAGATTACCTCCACCTTGATCTTGTACTTCTCTCAGAAATCCACCTGGTCTAAGGCTGCTTCTCCTCTGCACTGTCAGATCTCCAACATTTAATCTGTATCATTGTTTCTGCTTCAAGGGTGGAGTTTGTGCATACTGTAATAAAAAAAACACATACCTCTTGTATTATAAGTCTCCTAACTTAGATGCCTACTGGCTCAAAATCTCTTTACCTTTTATTACTTTGCTTTTGTGTTTCATTTATTTGCCTTTCATTTTAACTTTGTTGAGCTCTGTAACATTTTAACTTCATGCCAAGAAGCTATGCTCTTCTCATATCCAAGTACTGAGATCCTCTATGCTGGGGATTTCATTGTATACCACAGGAATTTATTAGGCTTTAACTGGGATGATCCTGATGGAGCCAAGGCTTATTCTTTTTCTCTCCATAATGATTTGGAACAATTAATTAAACAACCTGTTCGGGTTTCCAACTGTCACAACCACCTTTCAAACACTCGACTTATTTTTAACACTTGATCCCTCCTTTGCACATACACCATTTCTGCCGCCTTAGGATCCTCTGATCACAATGTTACTTCTATAACTTCTAATTGGGCATTTCCATCCTGTATCCCCCCAGCTCAAAATGCCAACTCTAGAACTTTGGGAGAGCTCAATGGTTATCCCTGTGCAGCTCCTTTATTTATTGACTTTCCCTGGGATGGGCACTGCTTCTCTGGTTGAAATGCCTTGTGTTGTGCAGAATACATAGCAGAAGTTATCTTGGATGGAATGGAAGCCTGCATCCCATCTTTTAAGTTTTTTCTCCTCACTTGAGGTTCAATTGCTTCTGCTGTGATGTGTGTCACATCAGGGACAGTGTGTACCTAACCATGAAAGTTTTCCCTCCCTAGAAACCCACTTTGCTTTTACTTCTACTTAGAATCATAGCAAAGCATTCTTCCAAGAGCCAAGCACATTTTTGAATAAAGGAAATGTGTTTGGTCTTTAGTTTTCAGTCAAATGTATTGTCAACAACTGTAGTTTAACCTTTCTCTTTTCTGACCTGATCACTCCATTATTAACCCACCATCTGATAAAGCCACTCTTTTAGGCACCTTTATTTCCTCAGACCTAACTTTGGGTGATTCAGATTTTAATCCTTTGCTCCGCCTCCTCCCTTTGAACATTGCCATCTCTTATATTTTCTTCATTTATGGTCATCCATGTGTTCTCCCATATCCAGGTGGACAAGATGTCTGGCTCAGAGGGCATACCTCACATTCTGAGGGAGTGTGTGTGTGAGTGAGGGCCAATCCTAGCTTGCCGATTTGTTTTTACACCATCATTCTCATGACAGAATAGTTCTGCGCCAAGCACAATGTGAGGGGATGTTAGATGAAATGCTGCCCTGACAGTGTCATTAAGCCGATCAAATGCATTGAGAAAGTCACAGATACTGGTGCTAAATCTCACTCAGTCTTGAGAATGACGGTACTCAAGCAGAACCAATGAGTGCATGAGCTATGTAATGTTGCTAAAGGTTACAGATGTTGCCCAAATTTACATGACAGACCAAGATATTTTGCTGTTCTCAGTTCCTCAGATTTTAGTGGAATGGTTTTCAGGATAAACACAGGGTTAGGGACTGAGGCCTTAATATCACACTGAATATTTCCCTTAATCTGAGAGAGAGAGAGAGAGAGAGAGAGAGAGAGAGAGAGAGAGAGAGAGAGAGAGAGAGAGAGAGAGAGAGAGAGTCCAGTCAGGGAAGACTAATGATCATTTACATACTCGGGAAAATAACAGCAAACAATTGGTGTGAGAAAAAAATTGGTGTTAGGGTTGGGATCACCAATATCATTTGAATGTATGCAATCGCCCCCAGTTCAGCTAACAATCGATGATTGGTATGGTAGATTGTATTTTTTTATATTTCATTTTCATAATATTCTTAGTAGGATTGTACATAATGAATAGATCGTTGGTTATCTGCGTATTTAGAGAAACATAGGAGAAAACTGAAAGAAAATGAAGTTTTACATTGCATCTGAATAATTGGTGAATGATAAGGTAAATTGTATATTTTTTTAGTTTTTTCT
Source organism: Panulirus ornatus (assembly GCF_036320965.1). Classification (NCBI taxonomy): domain Eukaryota; kingdom Metazoa; phylum Arthropoda; class Malacostraca; order Decapoda; family Palinuridae; genus Panulirus; species Panulirus ornatus. Next base: position 48,213,737 of record NC_092228.1, read on the forward strand.
CTAGGTTTCTACATATTCAGAAAGATGTAGGAGATGATAGCTGAAAGAGAAGGAATTTTTACCTAGCACCCAAACACTTGCGTTTGCCTATGGTTCCGAAAAATCTTTGAGATAATTGCTGAAAGAGAAGGAATTTTTATCTAGCACCCAAACACACTCATTTGCCAATGGTTCAGAACCTTTTAATCGGTGTATAACAAGGTAACTTATATTTTTCATATAACTTGTAATTTTCATATTCTACACAGTTCTCTTAATTAGGTTTTCACCAAATGCATGAATTGATAATTATCTACATATAGAATAAGTAGAGAGAAAATACCTGAAAGAGTTGGAAGTGTGATCTGTACCTCTGGTGCCTGTTCCTTTCAGGAACTCCCTCAATGGGGTAGCCATTGTGAAAGTCTCCATAACTGGTGAACTCTGGTGCCAGTCCCTAACCTTTAGTTCTGCACCCATACTTAACAGGCCATTGGCAGAGAGCCACTTTAGCACTGTTTGGAGTCTAATCAAGCACTAAAGATTCAAGATTGCCTTTGTGTTTAATATATAATTTGTGATTGATATATTTATTTTTTTTTTTTTTGCTTTCTCGCTGTCTCCCGTGTTTGCGAGGTAGCGCAAGGAAACAGACGAAAGAAATGGCCCAACCCACCCCCATACACATGTATATACATACGTCCACACACGCAAATACACATACCTACACAGCTTTCCATGGTTTACCCCAGACGCTTCACATGCCCTGATTTAATCCATTGACAGCACGTCAACCCCGGTATACCACATCAATCCAATTCACTCTATTCCTTGCCCTCCTTTCACCCTCCTGCATGTTCAGGCCCCGATCACACAAAATCTTTTTCACTCCATCTTTCCACCTCCAATTTGGTCTCCCACTTCTCCTCGTTCCCTCCACCTCCGACACATATATTCTCTTGGTCAATCTTTCCTCACTCATTCTCTCCATGTGCCCAAACCATTTCAAAACACCCTCTTCTGCTCTCTCAACCACGCTCTTTTTATTTCCACACATCTCTCTTACCCTTACGTTACTTACTCGATCAAACCACCTCACACCACACATTGTCCTCAAACATCTCATTTCCAGCACATCCATCCTCCTGCGCACAACTCTATCCATAGCCCACGCCTCGCAACCATACAACATTGTTGGAACCACTATTCCTTCAAACATACCCATTTTAGCTTTCCGAGATAATGTTCTCGACTTCCACACATTCTTCAAGGCTCCCAGGATTTTTGCCCCCTCCCCCACCCTATGATCCACTTCCGCTTCCATGGTTCCATCCGCTGCCAGATCCACTCCCAGATATCTAAAACACTTTACTTCCTCCAGTTTTTCTCCATTCAAACTTACCTCCCAATTGACTTGACCCTCAACCCTACTGTACCTAATAACCTTGCTCTTATTCACATTTACTCTTAACTTTCTTCTTTCACACACTTTACCAAACTCAGTCACCAGTTTCTGCAGTTTCTCACATGAATCAGCCACCAGCGCTGTATCATCAGCGAACAACAACTGACTCACTTCCCAAGCTCTCTCATCCACAACAGACTTCATACTTGCCCCTCTTTCCAAAACTCTTGCATTCACCTCTGTAACAACCCCATCCATAAACAAATTAAACAACCATGGAGACATCACACACCCCTGCCGCAAACCTACATTCTCTGAGAACCAATCACTTTCCTCTCTTCCTACACGTACACATGCCTTACATCCTCGATAAAAACTTTTCACTGCTTCTAAGAACTTGCCTCCCACACCATATATTCTTAATACCTTCCACAGAGCATCTCTATCAACTCTATCATATGCCTTCTCCAGATCCATGAATGCTGCATATAAATCCATTTGCTTTTCTAAGTATTTCTCACATACATTCTTCAAAGCAAACACCTGATCCACACATCCTCTACCACTTCTGAAACCACACTGCTCTTCCCCAATCTTTTTATTCTATAAATTTTTTTTTACACCATTCTCTTCAGTGTGTTCTTACCTTGTATATGAATTGATAATGATTTTCACTTAGAAATACATTTTTCTGAATAGGTGGATGATTATTAATTAATTCATGATTCAAGTGTGAAACTACTGATGACAAATGAGTAGTAAAAGTATATCAAAAATTCAATTTACTGTATCTTTCACCAATTATGAATGGAATATTTTAAACCAAAGGCAAATGTGGGCATTCAGGTGCCAGGTCAGATTTGCATATTTTTAAGATATTTTCTTTCTTTTTTTTCTAAATGTATAATTACAGATCTTTGGTTTAGGTAAGGGCCCACTTAAAGAGAACCAGATGCAAAAAAAAATAGTATATAAAAGTACAATTTTATCCCTGGGGATAGGGGAGAAAGAATACTTCCCACGTATTCCCTGCGTGTCGTAGAAGGCGACTAAAAGGGAAGGGAGCGGGGGGCTGGAAATCCTCCCCTCTCATTTTTTTTTTTTCCAAAAGAAGGAACAGAGAAGAGGGCCAGGTGAGGATATTCCCTCAAAGGCCCAGTCCTCTGTTCTTAACGCTACCTCACTATCGCGGGAAATAGCGAATAGTATGAAAAAAAAAGAAAAAAAAGTACAATTTATACTATTAACCAATTATAAATTGAATGTTTTGAGCTTAAGGCCTATGCTTCTGAACATCCACCCAAGAATGGGATATGGAAGGTCATATTTTTCCTTGATACAGCGCTGGTGGCTGATTCATGTGAGAAACTGCAGAAGCTGGTGACTGAGTTTGGTAAAGTGTGTGGAAGAAGAAAGTTAAGAGTAAATGTGAATAAGAGCAAGGTTATTAGGTACAGGAGGGGTGAGGGTCAAGTCAATTGGGAGGTGAGTTTGAATGGAGAAAAACTGGAGGAAGTGAAGTGTTTTAGATATCTGGGAGTGGATCTGTCCGCGGATGGAACCATGGAAGCGGAAGTGGATCATAGGGTGGGGGAGGGGGCGAAAATATTGGGAGCCTTGAAAAATGTGTGGAAGTCGAGAACATTATCTCGGAAAGCAAAAATGGGTATGTTTGAAGGAATAGTGGTTCCAACAATGTTGTATGGTTGCGAGGCGTGGGCTATGGATAGAGATGTGCGCAGGAGGATGGATGTGCTGGAAATGAGATGTTTGAGGACAATGTGTGGTGTGAGGTGGTTTGATCGAGTAAGTAACGTAAGGGTAAGAGAGATGTGTGGAAATAAAAAGAGCGTGGTTGAGAGAGCAGAAGAGGGTGTTTTGAAATGGTTTGGGCACATGGAGAGAATGAGTGAGGAAAGATTGACCAAGAGGATATATGTGTCGGAGGTGGAGGGAACGAGGAGAAGAGGGAGACCAAATTGGAGGTGGAAAGATGGAGTGAAAAAGATTTTGTGTGATCGGGGCCTGAACATGCAGGAGGGTGAAAGGAGGGCAAGGAATAGAGTGAATTGGAGCGATGTGGTATACAGGGGTTGACGTGCTGTCAGTGGATTGAATCAAGGCATATGAAGCGTCTGGGGTAAACCATGGAAAGCTGTGTAGGTATGTATATTTGCGTGTGTGGACGTATGTACATGTGTATGGTGGGGGGGGTTGGGCCATTTCTTTCGTCTGTTTCCTTGCGCTACCTCGCAAACGCGGGAGACAGCGACAAAGTATAAAAAAAAAAAAAAAAAAAAAAAATTTTTCTTGACATTTTTCTTCAGTTATATAATTTGTATCTAATGCATGAATTAATAAGTATATGCCTATTCACAAAAGTATAAGAGAAACTTGCTGAAAGAGATGTAAGTTTTACCTAACATCCAGATGTTTGCTATCAGCTCAAAACAGTCAATTTGTGATTAGTTGATAATGTAAATTGTATTTTTATTCTTTTTCTTTCAAACTATTCGCCATTTCCCACATTAGCAAGGTAGTGTTAAGAACAGAGGACTGGGCCTCTGAGGGAATATCCTCACCTGGCCCCCTTCTCTGTTCCTTCTTTTGGAAAATTAAAAAAAAAAAAAAAAATGGGGAGGATTTCCAGCCCCCCACTCCCTCCCCTTTTAGTCGCCTTCTGCGACACGCAGGGAATACGTGGGAGGTATTCTTTCTCCCCTATCCCCAGGGATATTTTTATATTTTTATATTTTTATGTATTCATTTCTCTTTGATAGGCTCTTAGCTGTATTTTTATATTTCTATGTATTCATTTCTCTTTGATAGGCTCTTAGCTGAAGCACAGATTTTTAATTATATCCCCCTTCAGAAAAAATATAGAAAATAGCTGAAAGATATCGAAGTCTCACCTGGCATCTGAATGCTCACAATTGCCATTGATTTAAAACTCACTATATAATTTATAATTTTTTTTTTTTTTCGCTGTCTCCCGTGTTTGCGAGGTAGCGCAAGGAAACAGACGAAAGAAATGGCCCAACCCACCCCCATACACATGTATATACATACGTCCACACACGCAAATATACATACCTACACAGCTTTCCATGGTTTACCCCAGATGCTTCACATGCCCTGATTCAATCCACTGACAGCACGTCAACCCTGGTATACCACATCGACCCAATTCACTCTATTCCTTGCCCTCCTTTCAACCTCCTGCATGTTCAGGCCCCGATCACACAAAATCTTTTTCACTCCATCTTTCCACCTCCAATTTGGCCTCCCACTTCTCCTCGTTCCCTCCACCTTCGGCACATATATCCTCTTGGTCAATCTTTCCTCACTCACTCTCTCCATGTGCCCAAACCATTTCAAAACACCCTCTTCTGCTCTCTCAACCACGCTCTTTTTATTTCCACACATCTCTCTTACCCTTACGTTACTCACTCGATCAAACCACCTCACACCACACATTGTCCTCAAACATCTCATTTCCAGCACATCCACCCTCCTGCGCACAACTCTATCCATAGCCCACGCCTCGCAACCATACAACATTGTTGAAACCACTATTCCTTCAAACATAGCCATTTTTGCTTTCTGAGATAATGTTCTCGACTTCCACACATTCTTCAAGGCTCCCAGGATTTTTGCCCCCTCCCCCACCCTATGATCCACTTCCGCTTCCATGGTTCCATCCGCTGCCAGATCCACTCCCAGATATCTAAAACACTTTACTTCCTCCAGTTTTTCTCCATTCAAACTTACCTCCCAATTGACTTGACCCTCAACCCTACTGTACCTAATAACCTTGCTCTTATTCACATTTACTCTTAACTTTCTTCTTTCACACACTTTACCAAACTCAGTCACCAGCTTCTGCAGTTTCTCACATGAATCAGCCACCAGCACTGTATCATCAGCGAACAACAACTGACTCACTTCCCAAGCTCTCTCATCCCCAACAGACTTCATACTTGCCCCTCTTTCCAAAACTCTTGCATTCACCTCCCTAACAACCCCATCCATAAACAAATTAAACAACCATGGAGACATCACACACCCCTGCCGCAAACCTACATTCACTGAGAACCAATCACTTTCCCCTCTTCCTACACGTACACATGCCATACATCCTCGATAAAAACTTTTCACTGCTTCTAAGAACTTGCCTCCCACACCAAATATTCTTAATACCTTCCACAGAGGATCTCTATCAACTCTATCATATGCTTTCTCCAGATCCATAAATGCTACATACAAATCCATTTGCTTTTCTAAGTATTTCTCACATACATTCTTCAAAGCAAACACCTGATCCACACATCCTCTACCACTTCTGAAACCACACTGCTCTTCCCCAATCTGATGCTCTGTACATGCCTTCACCCTCTCAATCAATACCCTCCCATATAATTTACCAGGAATACTCAACAAACTTATACCTCTGTAATTTGAGCACTCACTCTTATCCCCTTTGCCTTTGTACAATGGCACTATGCACGCATTTCGCCAATCCTCAGGCACCTCACCATGAGTCATACATACATTAAATAACCTTACCAACCAGTCAATAATACAGTCACCCCCTTTTTTAATAAATTCCACTGCAATACCATCCAAACCTGCTGCCTTGCCGGCTTTCATCTTCCGCAAAGCTTTTCTACCTCTTCTCTATTTACCAAATCATTATCCCTAACCCTCTCACTTTGCACACCACCTCGACCAAGACACCCTATATCTGCCACTCTATCATCAAACACATTCAACAAACCTTCAAAATACTCACTCCATCTCCTTCTCACATCCCCACTACTTGTTGTCACCTCCCCATTTGCGCCCTTCACTGAAGTTTCCATTTGCTCCCTTGTCTTACGCACTTTATTTACCTCCTTCCAGAACATCTTTTTATTCTCCCTAAAATTTAATGATACTCTCTCACCCCAACTCTCATTTGCCCTATTTTTCACCTCTTGCTCCTTTCTCTTGACCTCCTGTCTCTTTCTTTTATACATCTCCCACTCAGTTGCATTTTTTCCCTACAAAAATCGTCCAAATGCCTCTCTCTTCTCTTTCACTAATAATCTTACTTCTTCATCCCACCACTCACTACCCTTTCTAATCAACCCACCTCCCACTCTTCTCATGCCACAAGCATCTTTTGCGCAATCCATCACTGATTCCCTAAATACATCCCATTCCTCCCCCACTCCCCTTACTTCCATTGTTCTCACCTTTTTCCATTCTGTACTCAGTCTCTCCTGGTACTTCCTCACACAAGTCCCCTTCCCAAGCTCACTTACTCTCACCACCCTCTTCACCCCAACATTCACTCTTCTTTTCTGAAAACCTATACAAATCTTCACCTTAGCCTCCACAAGATAATGATCAGACATCCTTCCAGTTGCACCTCTCAGCACATTAACATCCAAAAGTCTCTCTTTCGCGTGCCTGTCAATTGACACGTAATCCAATAACGCTCTCTGGCCATCTCTCCTACTTACATACGTATACTTATGTATATCTCGCTTTTTGAACCAGGTATTCCCAATCACCAGTCCTTTTTCAGCACATAAATCTACAAGCTCTTCACCATTTCCATTTACAACACTGAACACCCCATGTATACCAATTATTCCCTCAACTGCCACATTACTCACCTTTGCATTCAAATCACCCATCACTATAACCCGGTCTCGTGCATCAAAACCACTAACACACTCATTCAGCTGCTCCCAAAACACTTGCTTCTCATGATCTTTCTTCTCATGCCCAGGTGCATATGCACCAATAAATACCCATCTCTCTCCATCAACTTTCAGTTTTACCCATATTAATCGAGAATTTACTTTCTTACATTCTATCACATACTCCCACAACTCCTGTTTCAGGAGTACTGCTACTCCTTCCCTTGCTCGTGTCCTCTCACTAACCCCTGACTTTACTCCCATGACATTTCCGAACCACTCTTCCCCTTTATAGATTTATAAATTTATAATTTATAATTGGTGAATGTTACAGTAAATTGAATTTTTGACATATTTCTACAACACATTTCTCTTCAGTATTTCTGTAATTGAATCATGAATTGATAATTATCCATCTATTCAGAAAAATATATAAATAGTCTTACCTAGCACCTGAATGCTGGTTAGTGTCTTCAGTTGTAGCCACCTATTTGAGTGTCCTCGCACAGCTGGCCATGTGAATTTGAAAGCTTTGTGCACAATTCACAAATTAACAGGTAATTTTGGTTGCTGCAACTTATGGAAATCACATAAAAAAGCATGTAAAATCAACATACTTGTGCTCATGTAACTTAATGTAGTTATGTATAGTCATATATTTAGATGCAACATGCACCTGTATGAGTAATAAATCGTTGGGTGGATGGTTGTGACGAGACATGCAGACTCTCTGTGCACTGCTGTTGGAACATCATACTAGCTTTTAGCGAGTTTAAGAGGACTATGCAGATGCTTCTGAATTCTTTGACGATGATATATCTTTGGATCATGCAGAGTGATTTTATGGATACTGATCGTTTCAGCATCATATTTTGACTAGCATGAGGCAGGCCAAAATTTTCTAATGCCCACCTGACCTTAACAGCACTGCATCTGGTGTGGCTTGTAATTTACAAACTTTTGTTGTTTTGCTGTTTTCAAAAAATATTAAAAGATGATATTGATTATAGTAAAGATTATTATATATGAGAAAACATTTAATCATTGAGAGCATTAGGTAGAAACATTAGGTAGAAGTGGTTGGTAGGAACATTAGGTTGGAGCATCAGATAGAAGAGGTAGGTTCGAGCATTAGGCAGGAATGTTGGGTAGACACATATGTAGAAGTAATTTGTAGGAAGTTATGAGCTTCTACAAACTCTGGGCTGCAGTTGCCCTTTGCCATTGGCCTGTTAATGGAGGCGCTAAAGGCTAAGAAGTAGTGCTGGAGTTCACCAGATATAGAGACTGTTGGTGTGGCCACCCCCTTGAGGGAATTCCTAGAGGGAACAAGCATAAGAAATAGATAGATAGAAAACTGAAGATAAGATTGTGCAGTGGCAATTCACATGACACCTAGGCCATACTCAATATAAGTACATTGTTGTGAACATCTAGAAAACTGATGCACATGAAAGGTAGTGGACAAAAAAGATACACCTGAAATTGTATTTTTTCGTTGTAAGATTTAATGTAGATTTTTAAATGACTGGAAAAATGTAAATTTTGAGAGCTAGAAAGGATAACTTAGTTGGATGATTGGGGATTAATATCCATTATTCAACAACATTGAAATACCATATGAATCTTCTAGATATAAAGCATTAACACTGCATCTAAACACAAACTTTTGATATCTGTGATTACTCTGCAAACTTTAAAAGTATGTTCATAAAATAAAGATGTAGAATTTGTTATAATATGTGAGTGAATTTTTAAAAAGTTCTCAGAATTATCATAGTGGTCATTGGAGAGAGAGGAGGAAGTATGAAAAAAAAACCCTGTTATGTCAAGCTGGCTGAATCTGTTTTGCCTCTTAAAACACTTTTTTTATGTATTTGTCAGCTGTTCATTATTCAGACTTTTACTTTTTTATCAAGATGAAAAAAGAAATGTGTTCTTATAGTTTCATTTTAACTGTTGTTTAGCATTTTATAGATGTTCACAGTGCAGCAATTCTTAGTCTTGGCATCATTTATCAAATCTAATTCCATCTTGTTTAGCACTTTCTGCTTATCATTTATTACCCCTCACATTCAGTTTCATATCAGCATGTGAGAATTTTTATTACTTTTCATTCCATTTTCATGTCTGCATGTTAAGAATTTTTATTACTCTCAGATGTTCTGTTTCATGTTTGTGTGTGAGAGATTCATTTTCACATCTGCTTGTGGGGATTTTGTAGTTAAACTTTTTTTTTTCTGGCATTTATGGTTTAGTCATCATCTTTAAGAAATCGGTATTTATGGCATTACATGGTTTGCTTGTTTTCATTTTCCATCTGTTGTTTTCTCGTCATTTTGTACACTTTTATTGTTCCCTTACTGATCACGATTAATCTAATAATTTTTTTCCTTGAAATTCATTATATCATATTTTCAACTTAACATTGGCCTCACTGTGCAAATCAGCAGGAGTATGTTTATTTAGAATGAACTGTAAGAAGCAGTTATTTGAGTCTGAAAGTCCTTGTCTCTTTAATATATAGGGTATGTGTAAACATTAAGAGACTGGATATATTCAGGATGGCTGAGGAAATGTTTCTGTACTCTCAGACCGTTATTTTGATAATTTACTTTCATTATATCTGTATATGTCGCTGACTGTGCACACAGACTGTTTTAATGATATTTTGCTTTTGATATATCTGTATGTCTTGTTGCTTTTCTGTCCATCTGACTGTTTGATTTTTGTTTAACTGCCTCGTGTTTTTACCTGTATTTACCTAGGGCAAGCGAATGTAACATTGGAATGTAAGATAAAAGGTAAGAGGTATAGTGATGATGTGTATAACTGAAAGCGAAATCCAAAGATAAGTGGATTAAGATGGTTGTATTCCATATTACTTAATATTACCAAATGGGAAAATGAATGTTCACTTTGAATGTGAAAAGGCTCTAGCACTTGAAATTTTTGATGCTTTCAGTTAAAAAGACTGATGGTGATGTTTGTTATAATGATGGTGTCCAAGATGATAGGAATGGAATGAGATTTGTGACATAGAGGAATAGATATTGGAATAAAAAAATGTGTTGGACTTGAGTGATGGGGGAGGCCCTCAACAAAAAGGAGGATTAGTTGCTATTAAGTCCTATATGATAGAAAAGAGATGACCTCAGAAAATAATATATATATAGGCATGTGTACGTGTTGGAAGAGAGGAAAGTGATTGGTTCTCAGTGAATGTAGGTTTGCGGCAGGGGTTGTGATGTCTCCATGGTTGTTTAATTTGTTTATGGATGGGGTTGTTAGGGAGGTGAATGCAAGAGTTTTGGAAAGAGGGGCAAGTATGAAGTCTGTTGGGGATGAGAGAGCTTGGGAAGTGAGTCGGTTGTTGTTCGCTGATGATACAGTGCTGGTGGCTGATTCATGTGAGAAACTGCAGAAGCTGGTGACTGAGTTTGGTAAAGTGTGTGAAAGAAGAAAGTTAAGAGTAAATGTGAATAAGAGCAAGATTATTAGGTACAGTAGGGTTGAGGGTCAAGTCAATTGGGAGGTAAGTTTGAATGGAGAAAAACTGGAGGAAGTAAATTGTTTTAGATATCTGGGAGTGGATCTGGCAGCAGATGGAACCATGGAAGCGGAAGTGGATCATAGTGTGGGGGAGGGGGCGAAAATTCTGGGAGCCTTGAAGAATGTGTGGAAGTCGAGAACATTATCTCGGAAAGCAAAAATGGGTATGTTTGAAGGAATAGTGGTTCCAACAATGTTGTATGGTTGCGAGGTGTGGGCTATGGATAGAGTTGTGCGCAGGAGGATGGATGTGCTGGAAATGAGATGTTTGAGGACAATGTGTGGTGTGAGATGGTTGGATCGAGTAAGTAACGTAAGGGTAAGAGAGATGTGTGGAAATAAAAAGAGCGTGGTTGAGAGAGCAGAAGAGGGTGTTCTGAAATGGTTTGGGCACATGGAGAGAATAAGTAAGGAAAGATTGACCAAGAGGATATATGTGTCGGAGGTGGAGGGAACGAGGAGAATTGGAAGACCAAATTGGAGGTGGAAAGATGGAGTGAGAAAGATTTTGAGTGATCGGGGCCTGAACATGCAGGAGGGTGAAAGGAGGGCAAGGAATAGAGTGAATTGGATCGATGTGGTATACCGGGGTTGACGTGCTGTCAGTGGATTGAATCAGGGCATGTGAAGCGTCTGGGGTAAACCATGGAAAGTTGTGTGGGGCCTGGATGTGGAAAGGGAGCTGTGGTTTCGGGCATTATTGCATGACAGCTGGAGACTGAGTGTGAACGAATGGGGCCTTTGTTGTCTTTTCCTAGCGCTACCTCGCATACATGAGGAGGGAGGGGGATGGTATTCCATGTGTGGCGAGGTGGCGATGGGAATGAATAAAGGCAGACAGTGTGAATTGTGTGCATGGGTATATATGTATGTGTTTGTGTGTGTATATATATGTGTACATTGAGATGTATAGGTATGTATATTTGCGCGTGTGGACGTGTATGTATATACATGTGTATGGGGGTGGGTTGGGCCATTTCTCTCATCTGTTTCCTTGCGCTACCTCGCAAACGCGAGAGACAGCGACAAATCAAAATAAATAAATAAATAAATAAATATATATTTTTTTTTTTTTTTTTTTTTTTTTTTATACTTTGTCGCTGTCTCCCGCGTTTGCGAGGTAGCGCAAGGAAACAGACGAAAGAAATGGCCCAACCCCCCCCCATACACATGTACATACGTCCACACACGCAAATATACATACCTACACAGCTTTCCATGGTTTACCCCAGACGCTTCACATGCCTTGATTCAATCCACTGACAGCACGTCAACCCCTGTATACCACATCACTCCAATTCACTCTATTCCTTGCCCTCCTTTCACCCTCCTGCATGTTCAGGCCCCGATCACACAAAATCTTTTTCACTCCATCTTTCCACCTCCAATTTGGTCTCCCTCTTCTCCTCGTTCCCTCCACCTCCGACACATATATCCTCTTGGTCAATCTTTCCTCACTCATTCTCTCCATGTGCCCAAACCATTTCAAAACACCCTCTTCTGCTCTCTCAACCACGCTCTTTTTATTTCCACACATCTCTCTTACCCTTACGTTACTCACTCGCTCAAACCACCTCACACCACACATTGTCCTCAAACATCTCATTTCCAGCACATCCATCCTCCTGCGCACATCTCTATCCATAGCCCACGCCTCGCAACCATACAACATTGTTGGAACCACTATTCCTTCAAACATACCCATTTTTGCTTTCCGAGATAATGTTCTCGACTTCCACACATTTTTCAAGGCTCCCAAAATTTTCGCCCCCTCCCCCACCCTATGATCCACTTCCGCTTCCATGGTTCCATCCGCTGACAGATCCACTCCCAGATATCTAAAACACTTCACTTCCTCCAGTTTTTCTCCATTCAAACTCACCTCCCAATTGACTTGACCCTCACCCCTACTGTACCTAATAACCTTGCTCTTATTCACATTTACTCTTAACTTTCTTCTTCCACACACTTTACCAAACTCAGTCACCAGCTTCTGCAGTTTCTCACATGAATCAGCCACCAGCGCTGTATCATCAGCGAACAACAACTGACTCACTTCCCAAGCTCTCTCATCCCCAACAGACTTCATACTTGCCCCTCTTTCCAGGACTCTTGCATTTACCTCCCTAACAACCCCATCCATAAACAAATTAAACAACCATGGAGACATCACACACCCCTGCCGCAAACCTACATTCACTGAGAACCAATCACTTTCCTCTCTTCCTACACGTACACATGCCTTACATCCTCGATAAAAACTTTTCACTGCTTCTAACAACTTGCCTCCCACACCATATATTCTTAATACCTTCCACAGAGCATCTCTATCAACTCTATCATATGCCTTCTCCAGATCCATAAATGCTACATACAAATCCATTTGCTTTTCTAAGTATTTCTCACATACATTCTTCAAAGCAAACACCTGATCCACACATCCTCTACCACTTCTGAAACCGCACTGCTCTTCCCCAATCTGATGCTCTGTACATGCCTTCACCCTCTCAATCAATACCCTCCCATATAATTTACCAGGAATACTCAACAAACTTATACCTCTGTAATTTGAGCACTCACTCTTATCCCCTTTGCCTTTGTACAATGGCACTATGCACGCATTCCGCCAATCCTCAGGCACCTCACCATGAGTCATACATACATTAAATAACCTTACCAACCAGTCAACAATACAGTCACCCCCCTTTTTAATAAATTCCACTGCAATACCATCCAAACCTGCTGCCTTGCCGGCTTTCATCTTCCGCAAAGCTTTTACTACCTCTTCTCTGTTTACCAAATCATTTTCCCTAACCCTCTCACTTTGCACACCACCTCGACCAAAACACCCTATATCTGCCACTCTGTCATCAGACACATTCAACAAACCTTCAAAATACTCATTCCATCTCCTTCTCACATCACCGCTACTTGTTATCACCTCCCCATTTACGCCCTTCACTGAAGTTCCCATTTGCTCCCTTGTCTTACGCACCCTATTTACCTCCTTCCAGAACATCTTTTTATTCTCCCTAAAATTTACTGATAGTCTCTCACCCCAACTCTCATTTGCCCTTTTTTTCACCTCTTGCACCTTTCTCTTGACCTCCTGTCTCTTTCTTTTATACTTCTCCCACTCAATTGCATTTTTTCCCTGCAAAAATCGTCCAAATGCCTCTCTCTTCTCTTTCACTAATACTCTTACTTCTTCATCCCACCACTCACTACCCTTTCTAAATAGCCCACCTCCCACTCTTCTCATGCCACAAGCATCTTTTGCGCAATCCATCACTGATTCCCTAAATACATCCCATTCCTCCCCCACTCCCCTTACTTCCATTGTTCTCACCTTTTTCCATTCTGTACACAGTCTCTCCTGGTACTTCCCCACACAGGTCTCCTTCCCAAGCTCACTCACTCTCACCACCTTCTTCACCCCAACATTCACTCCTCTTTTCTGAAAACCCATACTAATCTTCACCTTAGCCTCCACAAGATAATGATCAGACATCCCTCCAGTTGCACCTCTCAGCACATTAACATCCAAAAGTCTCTCTTTCGCACGCCTGTCAATTAACACGTAATCCAATAACGCTCTCTGGCCATCTCTCCTACTTACATAAGTATACTTATGTATATCTCGCTTTTTAAACCAGGTATTCCCAATCATCAGTCCTTTTTCAGCACATAAATCTACAAGCTCTTCACCATTTCCATTTACAACACTGAACACCCCATGCATACCAATTATTCCCTCAACTGCCACATTACTCACCTTTGCATATATATATATATATATATATATATATATATATATATATATATATATATATATATTTTTTTTTTTTTTTTGCTTTGTTGCTGTCTCCCGCGTTTGCGAGGTAGCGCAAGGAAACAGACGAAAGAAATGGCCCAACCCACCCCCATACACATGTATATACATACGTCCACACACGCAAATATACATACCTACACAGCTTTCCATGGTTTACCCCAGACGCCTCACATGCCCTGATTCAATCCGCTGACAGCACGTCAACCCCGGTATACCACATCGCTCCAAGTCACTCTATTCTTTACCCTCCTTTCACCCTCCTGCATGTTCAGGCCCCGATCACTCAAAATCTTTTTCACTCCATCTTTCCACCTCCAATTTGGTCTCCCTCTTCTCCTCGTTCCCTCCACCTCCGACACATATATCCTCTTGGTCAATCTTTCCTCACTCATTCTCTCCATGTGCCCAAACCATTTCAAAACACCCTCTTCTGCTCTCTCAACCACACTCTTTTTATTTCCACACATCTCTCTTACCCTTACGTTACTTACTCGATCAAACCACCTCACACCACACATTGTCCTCATACATCTCATTTCCAGCACATCCAACCTCCTGCGCACAACTCTATCCATAGCCCACGCCTCGCAACCATACAACATTGTTGGAACCACTATTCCTTCAAACATACCCATTTTTGCTTTCCGAGATAATGTTCTCGACTTCCACACATTCTTGAAGGCTCCCAGAATTTTCGCCCCCTCCCCCACCCTATGATCCACTTCCGCTTCCATGGTTCCATCCGCTGCCAGATCCACTCCCAGATATCTAAAACACTTCACTTCCTCCAGTTTTTCTCCATTCAAACTCACCTCCCAATTGACTTGACCCTCAACCCTACTGTACCTAATAACCTTGCTCTTATTCACATTTACTCTTAACTTTCTTCTTTCACACACTTTACCAAACTCAGTCACCAGCTTCTGCAGTTTCTCACATGAATCAGCCACCAGCGCTGTATCATCAGCGAACAACAACTGACTCACTTCCCAAGCTCTCTCATCCCCAACAGACTTCATACTTGCCCCTCTTTCCAAAACTCTTGCATTCACCTCTCTAACAACCCCATCCATAAACAAATTAAAAAACCATGGAGACATCACACACCCCTGCTGCAAACCTACATTCACTGAGAACCAATCACTTTCCTCTCTTCCTACACGTACACATGCCTTACATCCTCGATAAAAACTTTTCACTGCTTCTAACAACTTGCCTCCCACACCATATATTCTTAATACCTTCCACAGAGCATCTCTATCAACTCTATCATATGCCTTCTCCAGATCCATAAATGCTACATACAAATCCATTTGCTTTTCTAAGTATTTCTCACATACATTCTTCAAAGCAAACACCTGATCCACACATCCTCTACCACTTCTGAAACCACACTGCTCTTCCCCAATCTGATGCTCTGTACATGCCTTCACCCTCTCAATCAATATCCTCCCATATAATTTACCAAGAATACTCAACAAACTTATACCTCTGTAATTTGAGCACTCACTCTTATCCCCTTTGCCTTTGTACAATGGCACTTTGCACGCATTCTGCCAATCCTCAGGCACCTCACCATGAGTCACACATACATTAAATAACCTTACCAACCAGTCAACAATACAGTCACCCCCTTTTTTAATAAATTCCACTGCAATACCATCCAAACCTGCTGCCTTGCCGGCTTTCATCTTCCGCAAAGCTTTTACTACCTCTTCTCTGTTTACCAAATCATTTTCCTTAACCCTCTCACTTTGCACACCACCTCGACCAAAACACCCTATATCTGCCACTCTGTCATCAAACACATTCAGCAAACCTTCAAAATACTCACTCCATCTCCTTCTCACATCACCACTACTTGTTATCACCTCCCCATTTACACCCTTCACTGAAGTTCCCATTTGCTCCCTTGTCTTACGCACTTTATTTACCTCCTTCCAGAACATCTTTTTATTCTCCCTAAAATTTGTCGCTGTCTCCCGCGTTTGCGAGGTAGCGCAAAGCAACAGAGGAAAGAGATGGCTCAACCCACCCCCATACACATGTATATACATACATCCACACACGCAAATATACATACCTACACAGCTTTCCATGATTTACCCCAGACGCTTCACATGCCCTGATTCAATCCACTGACAGCACGTCAACCCCGGTATACCACATCGATCCAATTCACTCTATTCCTTGCCCTCCTTTCACCCTCCTGCATGTTCAGGCCCCGATCACACAAAATCTTTTTCACTCCATCTTTCCACCTCCAATTTGGTCTCCCACTTCTCGTTCCCTCCACCTCCGACACATATATCCTCTTGGTCAATCTTTCCTCACTCATTCTCTCCATGTGCCCAAACCATTTCAAAACACCCTCTTCTGCTCTCTCAACCACGCTCTTTTTATTTCCACACATCTCTCTTACCCTTACGTTACTTACTCGATCAAACCACCTCACACCACACATTGTCCTCAAACATCTCATTTCCGGCACATCCATCCTCCTGCGCACAACTCTATCCATAGCCCACGCCTCGCAACCATACAACATTGTTGGAACCACTATTCCTTCAAACATACCCATTTTTGCTTTCCGAGATAATGTTCTTGACTTCCACACATTCTTCAAGGCTCCCAGGATTTTCGTCCCCCTCCCCCACCTTATGATCCACTTCCGCTTCCATGGTTCCATCCGCTGCCAGATCCACTCCCAGATATCTAAAACACTTTACTTCCTCCAGTTTTTCTCCATTCAAACTTACCTCCCAGTTGACTTGACCCTCAACCCTACTGTACCTAATAACCTTGCTCTTATTCACATTTACTCTTAACTTTCTTCTTTCACACACTTTACCAAACTCAGTCACCAGCTTCTGCAGTTTCTCACATGAATCAGCCACCAGCGCTGTATCATCAGCGAACAACAACTGACTCACTTCCCAAGCTCTCTCATCCCCAACAGACTTCATACTTGCCCCTCTTTCCAAAACTCTTGCATTCACCTCCCTAACAACCCCATCCATAAACAAATTAAACAACCATGGAGACATCACCCACCCCTGCCACAAACCTGCATTCACTGAGAACCAATCACTTTCCTCTCTTCCTACACGTACACATGCCTTACATCCTCGATAAAAACTTTTCACTGCTTCTAACAACTTGCCTCCCACACCATATATTCTTAATACCTTCCACAGAGCATCTCTATCAACTCTATCATATGCCTTCTCCAGATCCATAAATGCTACATACAAATCCATTTGCTTTTCTAAGTATTTCTCACATACATTCTTCAAAGCAAACACCTGATCCACACATCCTCTACCACTTCTGAAACCACACTGCTCTTCCCCAATCTGATGCTCTGTACATGCCTTCACCCTCTCAATCAATACCCTCCCATATGATTTACCAGGAATACTCAACAAACTTATACCTCTGTAATTTGAGCACTCACTCTTATCCCTTTTGCCTTTGTACAATGGCACTATGCACGCATTTCGCCAATCCTCAGGCACCTCTCCATGAGTCATACATACATTAAATAACCTTACCAACCAGTCAATAATACAGTCACCCCCTTTTTTAATAAATTCCACTGCAATACCATCCAAACCTGCTGCCTTGCTGGCTTTCATCTTCCGCAAAGCTTTTACTATCTCTTCTCTGTTTACCAAATCATTTTCCCTAACCCTCTCACTTTGCATATATTTTTTTTTTTTTTTTTTTTTATACTTTGTCGCTGTCTCCCGCATTTGCGAGGTAGCGCAAGGAAACAGACGAAAGAAATGGCCCAACCCCCCCCCCCATACACATGTATATACATACGTCCACACACGCAAATATACATACCTACACAGCTTTCCATGGTTTACCCCAGACGCTTCACATGCCTTGATTCAATCCACTGACAGCACGTCAACCCCAGTATACCACATCGCTCCAATTCACTCTATTCCTTGCCCTCCTTTCACCCTCCTGCATGCTCAGGCCCCGATCACACAAAATCTTTTTCACTCCATCTTTCCACCTCCAATTTGGTCTCCCTCTTCTCCTCGTTCCCTCCACCTCCGACACATATATCCTCTTGGTCAATCTTTCCTCACTCATTCTCTCCATGTGCCCAAACCACTTCAAAACACCCTCTTCTGCTCTCTCAACCACGCTCTTTTTATTTCCACACATCTCTCTTACCCTTACGTTACTCACTCGATCAAACCACCTCACACCACACATTGTCCTCAGACATCTCATTTCCAGCACATCCATCCTCCTACACACAACTCTATCCATAGCCCATGCCTCGCAACCATACAACATTGTTGGAACCGTTATTCCTTCAAACATACCCATTTTTGCTTTCCGAGATAATGTTCTCGACTTCCACACATTTCTCAAGGCCCCCAGAATTTTCGCCCCCTCCCCCACCCTATGATCCACTTCTGCTTCCATGGTTCCATCCGCTGCCAGATCCACTCCCAGATATCTAAAACACTTCACTTCCTCCAGTTTTTCTCCATTCAAACTCACCTCCCAATTGACTTGACCCTCAACCCTACTGTACCTAATAACCTTGCTCTTATTCACATTTACTCTTAACTTTCTTCTTCCACACACTTTACCAAACTCAGTCACCAGCTTCTGCAGTTTCTCACATGAATCAGCCACCAGCGCTGTATCATCAGCGAACAACAACTGACTCACTTCCCAAGCTCTCTCATCCCCAACAGACTTCATACTTGCCCCTCTTTCCAAAACTCTTGCATTTACCTCCCTAACAACCCCATCCATAAACAAATTAAACAACCATGGAGACATCACACACCCCTGCCGCAAACCTACATTCACTGAGAACCAATGACTTTCCTCTCTTCCTACTCGTACACTTTGCATATATATATATATATGTATATATATATATATATATATATATATTTTTTTTTTTTTTGCCGCTGTCTCCCGCGTTTGCGAGGTAGCGCAAGGAAACAGACGAAAGAAATGGCCCAACCAACCCCCATACACATGTATATACATACATGTCCACACACGCAAGTATACATACCTACACAGCTTTCCATGGTTTACCCCAGACGCTTCACATGCCCTGATTCAATCCACTGACAGCACGTCAACTCCGGTATACCACATCGATCCAATTCACTCTATTCCTTGCCCTCCTTTCACCCTCCTGCATGTTCAGGCCCCAATCACACAAAATCTTTTTCACTCCATCTTTCCACCTCCAATTTGGTCTCCCACTTCTCGTTCCCTCCACCTCCGACACATATATCCTCTTGGTCAATCTTTCCTCACTCATTCTCTCCATGTGCCCAAACCATTTCAAAACACCCTCTTCTCTCTCAACCACGCTCTTTTTATTTCCACACATCTCTCTTACCCTTACGTTACTTAATCGATCAAACCACCTCACACCGCACATTGTCCTCAAACATCTCATTTCCAGCACATCCACCCTCCTGCGCACAACTCTATCCATAGCCCACGCCTCGCAAACATACAACATTGTTGGAACCACTATTCCTTCAAACATACCCATTTTTGCTTTCCGAGATAATGTTCTCGACTTCCACACATTCCTCAAGGCTCCCAGGTTTTTCGCCCCCTCCCCACCCTATGATCCACTTCCGCTTCCTTGGTTCCATCCGCTGCCAGATCCACTCTCAGATATCTAAAACACTTTACTTCCTCCAGTTTTTCTCCATTCAAACTTACCTCCCAATTGACTTGACCCTCAACCCTACTGTACCTAATAATCTTGCTCTTATTCACATTTACTCTTAACTTTCTTCTTTCACACACTTTACCAAACTCAGTCACCAGCTTCTGCATTTTCTCACATGAATCAGCCACCAGCGCTTTATCATCAGCGAACAACAACTGACTCACTTCCCAAGCTCTCTCATCCACAACAGACTTCATACTTGCCCCTCTTTCCAAAACTCTTGCATTCACCTCCCTAACAACCCCATCCATAAACAAATTAAACAACCATGGAGACATCACACACCTCTGCCACAAACCTACATTCACTGATAACCAATCACTTTCCTCTCTTCCTACACGTACACATGCCTTACATCCTAGATAAAAACTTTTCACTGCTTCTAACAACTTGCCTCCCACACCATATATTCTTAATACCTTCCACAGAGCATCTCTATCAACTCTTATCATATGCCTTCTCCAGATCCATAAATGTTACATACAAATCCATTTGCTTTTCTAAGTATTTCTCACATACAATCTTCAAAGCAAACACCTGATCCACACATCCTCTACCACTTCTGAAACCACACTGCTCTTCCCCAATCTGATGCTCTGTACATACCTTCACCCTCTCAATCAATACCTTCCCATATGATTTCCCAGAAATACTCAAACTTGTACCTCTGTAATTTGAGCACTCACTCTTACCCCCTTTGCCTTTGTACAATGGCACTATGCAAGCATTCCGCCAATCCTCAGGCACCTCACCATGAGTCATACATACATTAAATAACCTTACCAACCAGTCAACAATACAGTCACCCCCTTTTTTAATAAATTCCACTGCAATACCATCCAAACCTGCTGGCTTGCCAGGTTTCATCTTCTGCAAAGCTTTTACTAACTCTTCTCTGTTTACCAAATACTTTTCCCTAACCCTCTCACTTTGCAGACCACCTCTACCAACACACCCTATATATGCCACTCTATCATCTAACACATTCAATAAACCTTCAGAATACTCACTCCATCATCTTTTCACATCACCACTACTTGTTATCACCTCCCCATTAGCCCCCTTCACTGAAGTTCCCATTTGTTCCCTTGTCTTACGCACTTTATTTACCTCCTTCCAAAACATCTTTTTAATCTCCCTAAAATTTAATGATACTCTCTCACCTGCTCTCATTTGCCCTCTTTTTCACCTCTTGCACCTTTCTCTTGACCTCCTGCCTCTTTCTTTTATACATCTCCAAGTCATTTGCATTATTGCCCTGCAAAAATTGTCCAAATGCCTCTCTCTTCTCTTTCACTAATAATCTAACTACTTCATCCCACCATTCACTACCCTTTCTAATCTGCTCACCTCCCACGCTTCTCATGCCACAAGCATCTTTTGCGGAAGCCATCTCTGCTTCCATAAATACATCCCATTTCTCCCCCACTCCCCTTACGTCCTTTGTTCTCACCTTTTTCCATTCTGTACTCAGTCTCTCCTGGTACTTCCTCACACATGGATCCTTCCCAAGCTCACTTACTCTTCTCTTTTCACCCCAAGATTCTCTCTTCTTTTCTGAAAACCTGTACAAATCTTCATCTTTGCCTCCACAAGATAATGATCAGACATCCCTGCAGTTGCACCTCTCAGCACCTTAACATCCAAAAGTCTCTCTTTCGTGCGCCTATCAATTAACACGTAATCCAATAACGCTCTCTGGCCATCTCTCCTACTTGCATATTTTTTTTTTTAATACTATTCGCCATCTCCCGCGTTAGCAAGGTAGCGTCAAGAACAGACGACTGAGCCTTTGAGGGAATATCCTCACTTGGCCCCCTCCTCTGTTCCTTCATTAGGAAAACTAAAAATGAAAGGGAAGGATTTCCAGCCACCCGCTCCCTTCCCTTTTAGTCGCCTTCTACGACACGCAGGGAATACGTGGGAAGTATTCTTTCTCCCCTATCCCCAGGGATAATGAATATATATATATATATATATATGTATACACACATAAATATACATCATACAAACCTCCAACAGCCAGGATCGAACCTGGGACCCCTGTGCAAGAGGCAGGCATGCACAGGGGTCCCAGGTTCGATCCTGGCTGTTGGAGGTTTGTATGTTCTATGAAGGTGCGCGTTCATATGCACTTTATTCGTATATATATACATATATATATATATATATATTATTCATTTATTTATTTTGCTTTGTCGCTGTCTCCCACGTTAGCGAGGTAGCGATATGAACCGAGGACTGGGCCCTTGAGGGAATATCCTCACCTGGCCCCCTTCTCTGTTCCTTCTTTTGGAAAATTAAAAAAAAAAAATGAATGAATGAATGAATGCGATATGTAACTGTACACACATAACACATCCTACGGTAACAGAAATAGCCTTGATCACAGAGAAACAATTATGTATTCAGAATTTTCTGTGTGGTAGTATTCAGATGAACAACTCTGAACAAAAATCTTTCTTTAATTAATAGAGCAATTTTTCCTTTCCATTATGATAACAATTTCAAGAACAATTATGGAAAGCATATAATCAGTCATTCCACTGGATATGCAATAAGAGAATGGATATGACATAAAAGCTTATAAATCATCTTCCATGAGTATAAAAACATTTAAACACACTGGAAAAGGAATTTTAGGTATTACTGTAGGTTTTACTTGGGTGGATCACATACATTTACAGAATACCTCCAATGATTTCAGGATGGTGTTGCTAACAAACTTACTGCAATAAAAGCTCCCTTTCCAAGGAGGTAGCTCATAATCTGGACATCCCCAGTGAGACAGGCCATGTGAAGTGGTGTGACACGATCATAGTGCTGCTCGTTAACATCACGACCATCAGCTATCAGGTTTTGAACCTCAGTGAAATTTCATGAAGCAACTGCATTATGCAAGGGAAAAATCTGGACCCCTGTTGTATAAACAGTATCAAGTACTGGACCAGCAGCCATACTGCACTCAAAAGACCACTCGCAACCCACCACAGAGATGGCGAGCAAAAGCAAGAACAGAGCACAAAACACCCCCAACACCACTCGGCGCGACCAGCTGTGTGATCTGAGCTTCGTGAGTTTCAGACACAGGCCCAAAAGATTTATTCTTAATTTTCTCTTAAGCCTATTTATACATCCTACGCACAACACACATCGGGATGCTTCTGGGGCAAGATCCCAGCGAACCAAGGCCAATAAACTTACATATGTATACTTATGTATATCTCTCTTTTTAAACCAGGTATTCCCAATCACCAGTCCTTTTTTTGGCACATAAATATTTACTACAAGCTCTTCACCATTTCCATTTATAACACTGAACACCCCATGTACACCAGTTATTCCCTCAACTGCCACATTACTCACCTTTGCATTCAAATCACCCATCACTATAACCCGGTCTCGTGCATCAAAACTACTAACACTCACTCAGCTCCTCCCAAAACACTTGCCTCTCATGATCTTTCTTCTCATGCCTAGGTGTATATGCACCAATAATCACCCATATCTCTCCATCCACTTTCAGTTTTACCCATATCAGTCTAGAGTGTACTTTCTTGTGTATATATATATAATATTGGAAAGGATCACAATTTTGCGCGTGATCAAGATATTCCTATGAGTCCACGGGGAAAATGAAACACAAATGTTCCCAAGTGCACTTTCGAGTAATAATCACATCATCAGGGGAGACACAAGAGAGAAATATAAGTCATTTGATATACATCGAAGAGACGAAGCTAGGACGCCATTTGGTAAACATGTGATTGTTGAAAAAAAAAAAAAAAAAATGTGTGGAAGTAGGGGGAGCGTGGTTGAGAGAGAGCAGAGGAGGGTGTTTTGAAGTGGTTTGGGCACATGGAGAGGATGAGTGAGGAAAGATTGACCAAGAGGATATATGTGTCGGAGGTGGAGGGAACAAGGAGAAGAGGGAGACCAAATTGGAGGTGGAAAGATGGAGTGAAAAAGATTTTGTGTGATCGGGGCCTGAACATGCAGGAGGGTGAAAGGAGGGCAAGGAATAGAGTGAATTGGAGCGATGTGGTATACCGGGGTTGACGTGCTGTCAGTGGATTGAAGCAGGGCATGTGAAGCGTCTGGGGTAAACCATGGAAAGCTGTGTAGGTATGTATATTTGCGTGTGTGGACGTATGTATATACATGTGTATGGGGGGGGGGGTTGGGCCATTTCTTTTATCTGTTTCCTTGCGCTACCTCACAAACGTGGGAGACAGCGACAAAGTATAATTATAATAAAAAAAAAATATATATATATATATATATATGGAGAAAAACTGGAGGAAGTAAAGTGTTTTAGATATCTGGGAGTGGATCTGGCAGCAGATGGAACCATGGAAGCGGAAGTGGATCATAGGGTGGGGGAGGGGGCGAAAATTCTGGGAGCCTTGAAGAATGTGTGGAAGTCGAGAACATTATCTCGGAAAGCAAAAATGGGTATGTTTGAAGGAATAGTGGTTCCAACAATGTTGTATGGTTGCGAGGCGTGGGCTATGGATAGAGTGGTGCGCAGGAGGATAGATGTGCTGGAAATGAGAAGTTTGAGGACAATGTGTGGTGTGAGGTGGTTTGATCGAGTAAGTAATGTAAGGGTAAGAGAGATGTGTGGAAATAAAAAGAGCGTGGTTGAGAGAGCAGAAGAGGGTGTTTTGAAATGGTTTGGGCACATGGAGAGAATGAGTGAGGAAAGGTTGACCAAGAGGATATATGTGTCGGAGGTGGAGGGAACGAGGAGAAGAGGGAGACCAAATTGGAGGTGGAAAGATGGAGTGAAAAAGATTTTGTGTGATCGGGGCCTGAACATGCAGGAGGGTGAAAGAAGGGCAAGGAATAGAGTGAATTGGAGCGATGTGGTATACCGGGGTTGACGTGCTGTCAGTGGATTGAATCAGGGCATGTGAAGCGTCTGGGGTAAACCATGGAAAGCTGTGTAGGTATGTATATTTGCGTGTGTGGATGTGTATGTATATACATGTGTATGGGGGTGGGTTGGGCCATTTCTTTCATCTGTTTCCTTGCGCTACCTCGCAAACGCGGGAGACAGCGACAAAGCAAAAAAATATATATATATATATATATATATATATATATATATATATATATATATATATATATTTTTTTTATTATACTTTGTCGCTGTCTCCCGCGTTTGCGAGGTAGCGCAAGGAAACAGACTGAAAGAAATGGCCCAACCCCCCCCCCCCATACACATGTATATACATACGTCCACACACACGCAAATATACATACCTACACAGCCTTCCATGGCTCACCCCAGACGCTTCACATGCCCTGCTTCAATCCACTGACAGCACGTCAACCCCGGTATACCACATCGCTCCAATTCACTCTATTCCTTGCCCTCCTTTCACCCTCCTGCATGTTCAGGCCCCGATCACACAAAATCTTTTTCACTCCATCTTTCCACCTCCAATTTGGTCTCCCTCTTCTCCTTGTTCCCTCCACCTCCGACACATATATCCTCTTGGTCAATCTTTCCTCACTCATCCTCTCCATGTGCCCAAACCACTTCAAAACACCCTCTTCTGCTCTCTCAACCACGCTCTTTCTATTTCCACACATCTCTCTTACCCTTACGTTACTCACTCGATCAAACCACCTCACACCACACATTGTCCTCAAACGTCTCATTTCCAGCACATCCATCCTCCTGCGCACAACTCTATCCATAGCCCACGCCTCGCAACCATACAACATTGTTGGAACCACTATTCCTTCAAACATACCCATTTTTGCTTTCCGAGATAATGTTCTCGACTTCCACACATTCTTCAAGGCCCCCAGGATTTTCGCCCC
Organism: Panulirus ornatus; assembly: GCF_036320965.1. Taxonomy (NCBI): domain Eukaryota; kingdom Metazoa; phylum Arthropoda; class Malacostraca; order Decapoda; family Palinuridae; genus Panulirus; species Panulirus ornatus. The sequence goes on from NC_092228.1 coordinate 48,239,776, forward strand.
CTCCCCCACCCTATGATCCACTTCCGCTTCCATGGTTCCATCCGCTGCCAGATCCACTCCCAGATATCTAAAACACTTCACTTCCTCCAGTTTTTCTCCATTCAAACTTACCTCCCAATTGACTTGACCCTCAACCCTACTGTACCTAATTCACATTTACTCTTAACTTTCTTCTTCCACACACTTTTCCAAACTCAGTCACCAGCTTCTGCAGTTTCTCACATGAATCAGCCACCAGCGCTGTATCATCAGCGAACAACAACTGACTCACTTCCCAAGCTCTCTCATCCCCAACAGACTTCATACTTGCCCCTCTTTCCAAAACTCTTGCATTTACCTCCTAACAACCCCATCCATAAACAAATTAAACAACCATGGAGACATCACACACCCCTGCCGCAAACCTACATTCACTGAGAACCAATCACTTTCCTCTCTTCCTACACGTACACATGCCTTACATCCTCGATAAAAACTTTTCACTGCTTCTAACAACTTTCCTCCCACACCATATATTCTTAATGCCTTCCACAGAGCATCTCTATCAACTCTATCATATGCCTTCTCCAGATCCATAAATGCTACATACAAATCCATTTGCTTTTCTAAGTATTTCTCACAAGACAAGGGAGCAAATGGGAACTTCGGTGAAGGGCGCAAGTGGGGAGGTGATAACAAGTAGTGGTGATGTGAGAAGGAGATGGAGTGAGTATTTTGAAGGTTTGTTGAATGTGTTTGATGATAGAGTGGCAGATATAGGGTGTTTTGGTCGAGGTGGTGTGCAAAGTGAGAGGGTTAGGGAAAATGATTTGGTAAACAGAGAAGAGGTAGTGAAAGCTTTGCGGAAGATGAAAGCCGGCAAGGCAGCAGGTTTGGATGGTATTGCAGTGGAATTTATTAAAAAAGGGGGTGACTGTATTGTTGACTGGTTGGTAAGGTTATTTAATGTATGTATGACTCATGGTGAGGTGCCTGAGGATTGGCGGAATGCGTGCATAGTGCCACTGTACAAAGGCAAAGGGGATAAGAGTGAGTGCTCAAATTACAGAGGTATAAGTTTGTTGAGTATTCCTGGTAAATTATATGGGAGGGTATTGATTGAGAGGGTGAAGGCATGTACAGAGCATCAGATTGGGGAAGAGCAGTGTGGTTTCAGAAGTGGTAGAGGATGTGTGGATCAGGTGTTTGCTTTGATATATATATATATATATATATATATATATATATATATATATATATATATATATATATATATATATATATTCCTGGTAAATTATATGGGAGGATATTGATTGAGAGGGTGAAGGCATGTACAGAGCATCAGATTGGGGAAGAGCAGTGTGGTTTCAGAAGTGGTAGAGGATGTGTGGATCAGGTGTTTGCTTTGATATATATATATATATATATATATATATATATATATATATATATATATATATATATATATATATATATTCCTGGTGAATTATATGGGAGGATATTGATTGAGAGGGTGAAGGCATGTACAGAGCATCAGATTGGGGAAGAGCAGTGTGGTTTCAGAAGTGGTAGAGGATGTGTGGATCAGGTGTTTGCTTTGAAGAATGTATGTGAGAAATACTTAGAAAAGCAAATGGATTTGTATATAGCATTTATGGATCTGGAGAAGGCATATGATAGAGTTGATAGAGATGCTCTGTGGAAGGTATTAAGAATATATGGTGTGGGAGGCAAGTTCTTAGAAGCAGTGAAAAGTTTTTATCGAGGATGTAAGGCATGTGTACGTGTAGGAAGAGAGAAAGTGATTGGTTCTCAGTGAATGTAGGTTTGCGGCAGGGGTGTGTGATGTCTCCATGGTTGTTTAATTTGTTTATGGATGGGGTTGTTAGGGAGGTGAATGCAAGAGTTTTGGAAAGAGGGGCAAGTATGAAGTCTGCTGGGGATGAGAGAGCTTGGGAAGTGAGTCAGTTGTTGTTCGCTGATGATACAGCGCTGGTGGCTGATTCATGTGAGAAACTGCAGAAGCTGGTGACTGAGTTTGGTAAAGTGTGTGAAAGAAGAAAGTTAAGAGTAAATGTGAATAAGAGCAAGGTTATTAGGTACAGTAGGGTTGAGGGTCAAGTCAATTGGGAGGTGAGTTTGAATGGAGAAAAACTGGAGGAAGTGAAGTGTTTTAGATATCTGGGAGTGGATCTGGCAGCTGGATGGAACCATGGAAGCGGAGGTGGATCATAGGGTGGGGGAGGGGGCGAAAATTCTGGGAGCCTTGAAGAATGTGTGGAAGTCGAGAACATTATCTCGGAAAGCAAAAATGGGTATGTTTGAAGGAATAGTGGTTCCAGCAATGTTGTATGGTTGCGAGGCGTGGGCTATGGATAGAGTTGTGCGCAGGAGGATGGATGTGCTGGAAATGAGATGTTTGAGGACAATGTGTGGTGTGAGGTGGTTTGATCGAGTAAGTAACGTAAGGGTAAGAGAGATGTGTGGAAATAAAAAGAGCGTGGTTGATAGAGCAGAAGAGGGTGTTTTGAAATGGTTCGGGCACATGGAGAGAATGAGTGAGGAAAGATTGACCAAGAGAATATATGTGTCGGAGGTGGAGGGAACAAGGAGAAGAGGGAGACCAAATTGGAGGTGGAAAGATGGAGTGAAAAAGGAGAAGAGGGAGACCAAATTGGAGGTGGAAAGATGGAGTGAAAAAGATTTTGTGTGATTGGGGCCTGAACATGCAGGAGGGTGAAAGGAGGGCAAAGAATAGAGTGAATTGGAGCGATGTATTATACCGGGGTTGACGTGCTGTCAGTGGATTGAATCAAGGCATGTGAAGCGACTGGGGTAAACCATGGAAAGCTGTGTAGGTATGTATATTTGCGTGTGTGGACGTATGTATATACATGTGTATGGGGGTGGGTTGGGCCATTTCTTTCGTCTGTTTCCTTGCGCTACCTCGCAAACGCGGGAGACAGCGACAAAGCAAAAAAGAAAAAAAATATATATATATATATATTATCCCTGGGGATAGGGGAGAAAGAATACTTCCCACGTATTCCCTGCGTGTTGTAGAAGGCGACTAAAAGGGAAGGGAGCGGGGGGCTGGAAATCCTCCCCTCTCGTTTTTTTTTTTTTTTTTTTTTTTTTTTTCCCAAAAGAAGGAACATAGAAGGTGGTCAGGTGAGGATATTCCCTCAAAGGCCCAGTCCTCTGTTCTTAACACTACCTCGCTATCGCGGGAAATGGCGAATAGTATATCCCTACAGACTTCTCCATAGTTTACCCTTGCTGTTTCATACACACCCATTGACAGCACATTGACCCCAATATTCCACCTCTCTCTAATTCGCTTTACCTCTTTGACACCTCACTCACACCTCCATGTTCAGTCCCTGAAATTTCAAAGCACCTTTCATTCCATCCTTCCGCCACCTCTTTGGTTTCCTTCTCTTCCCTGTTCCTCCACTTTTTACATTTATGCTTTCTTAGTCATCCTCTCTTTGTTTCCAAACTAGTTTAGCTTACCCCCTTGATCTCTCTTATATATTGTTTCTTATTCAGGCAACCCCCTTCATCTGCATCTAATATCCAACATATCCGCCTTCTTTTCTACTTATCATTTATATGTATTCTATTGCCTTGTATTAGTGGTATTGTACACAAGTTAGTAATTGCTATATACTGTTTTATAGATTAGTCGTTTGATGAAGAGATTTATGTAAAAATAGAATAATGTGAGACTAACATTGTCATAGGTGGATGAACATCTTAAGTATTTATGCTTTGGCTTACTAAGTAATTTCCTCAGTGTAATTTCTTTGTAATAATAAAGTTGTTTAGTATGTAGTATTTGGTATGTACAGTAATGTAGAGCAATCATTTTTGAACATATTTATCTTCAAAAACATTGGAGCCTTTCTTTCTTAGAGAGTCAGGTCTTTGAATACCAACAGAGCCCAGATCAATTTCTATTTTCCTTTTCTTTAATGTTTTTATTTCTTTTGAAATGGCCTTTGATTGGCACATGTTTTGCTTTTGCCATGTTGGTCACTTTAGAGAATGTTGTAATCATTTTCATTTTCTGTTTTCATTTTTGGTCTTAGTCATTACCTCAAAATTATTGCTTTGTAATAGTGAAGTTGTTATAATATTTACTTGGTATTTATGTAGTATGATAGTGATCAGTTTTGAATAAATGCATGTAAAAAATATGAGGCCAAAATTGTTACAAATTGATAAATGATTCAAACATATATGGTATGGCAGTTGAAATAATCTCTGTATAATCACTTTATGATTGTGAAGTTCTGAGATGTACAATTTGTTGTGTGCATTACGATAGAGCAATCATTTATGAACAGAGGCATTAAAAGACAAGTAAGACCAGAAATGCTGTCCCAAGTTGACCATCATTTTAAACATTGTCATGCTAGCATTTTGAAGGAGTGCATGGTGTTGATGGGTGACATTTACGTGATAGTAGTATGAAGAAGTATGTGGTGTTGATGGATGACATTTGCATGATAGTAGTATGAAGAAGTATGTGGTGTTGATGGATGATATTTACATGATAGTAGTATGAAGAAGTATGTGGTGTTGATGAATGATATTTACATGATAGTAGTATAAAGAAGTATGTGGTGTTGATGGATGATATTTACATGATAGTAGTATGAAGAAATATGTGGTTTTAATGGATGACATTTGCATGCTAGCAGTGTGAGAGAGTGAGTGGCATTGATGGGCGACATCATTTAATGCTAGCGGTTTGGAGGGTTGTGTGGATAGATGACAACAGTTACATGCAAGCAGTGAAGAGCAGCTAGATTGAAATTAAGAGGATAGAGTTATCTTGAGTGGTTGAGGCTTTAAAGCTGAGTGTGTGTGTGTGTGTTTGGGGGAAGGGGGGGTGGAAATAATGGTAATGAATAGACAACCAAGAAATGGAGCACCAGAGTAACTAGAAGCCGTAACAAAAAGCTGGACTGAAATCTCGTTAGAAGGGATGTTTAGAAGTTTAGTGTTGAGATATAGTGGATCTTTGGAATTAAGTAACTAGTGAGACTGAATACTCGCAGTTTACAATGGTTCAGAAGGTCCTTGTGGTAGAAAGTTCAGAGACTGTAGCCCCAAAAGTACTCTTTCCACATACTTTCCCACAAATAAATGATTACAGACTCTCATGAGTGTGCACTGATTGTGTGGCTTTTGTGTGACACTTGACAATGGCTCTTTCTTTGGCTCTAACTCATTTAATATATGCCTCATATTTTTTCTTAGAGCACAGAAACATAAAGAACTTATATTTTTACTCAAAAATTCAGTAATAGCTCAACACAGTGTCTGTGCCAGTAGTGAATGAGTTAATTCAGGTACCATCTTGGGTAACTGTTTCTGTGAGTGCCTGCAAAAATTAGCAGTTCCAGTAGTGCATTAATTTCTTTTAAGTTTTCAATTTCTCTGTTCTTTATGCTTTATATTTTAGTCTTCTGCATTTCTGCATTTTTGTGATTTCCAGGGTTGTTGAGTACATCTTGATCCTTAGAATGCTCAGAGGCAGCAGTGGGTTCTTGAACTTCCTTAGTTTTCCCACAAGGCTCTGGAGAGGCATGTACAGATGTCCCTTGTGCTGTTCTTGTTTCGTTTGAACAAGGCTTTGTAGACTGCCTGTGGTTGTCTTCCATGGATGAGATCCTGAAGTTGCACAGATTATCAGATGCTCCTGCCATTTCTGCTTGCATTGGTTTCTTGTTCTCTGCAGAAATTCTTGGCTCATTATCGCTGTCAGAGTAATCAATTATTTCTGTAGTAGATTATTTCTCCATCATTATCAGACATTTTCTAGTACTAAACTGTCAGTATATTGCTGTCACCCCAACAAATTTAGTATATTCATCACCTTTTTTTTATCAGTTAATGATTTTCTTGCCATACTTCAATAAAAGGAGTAGCACTACTCCTGAAGCAAAAGTTGTGGAAGTCTATTATAGAGTGTAAGAAAGTAACTTTAGATTGATATGGGTAACACTGAAAGTAGATGGAGAGAGGTGGGTGATTATTGGTGCCTATGCACCTGGTCATGAGAAGAAAGATCATGAGAGGCAAGGGTTTTGGGAGCAGCTGAGTGAGTGTGTTAGTAGTTTTGATTCACGAGACCGGGTTGTAGTGATAGGTGATTTGAATGCAAAGGTGAGTAATGTGGCAGTTGAGGGTATGATAGGTGTTCATGGGCTGTTCAGTGTTGTAAATGGAAATGGTGAAGAGCTTGTAGATTTGTGTGCTGAAAAAGGACTGGTGATTGGGAATACCTGGTTTAAAAAGAGATATATACAGAGGTATACATATGTAAGTTGGAGAGATGGCCAGAGAGTGTTATTGGATTACATTTTAATTGATAGGCATGTGAAAGTGAGACTTTTGGATGTTAATGTGCTGAGAGGGGCAGCTGGAGGGATGTCTGATCATTATCTTGTGGAGGCGAAGGCGAAGATTTGTAGAGGTTTTCAAAAGAGAGAATGTTTGGGTGAAGAGAGTGGATGAGAGTAAGTGAGCTTGGGAAGGAGACTTGTGTGAGGAAGTACCAGGAGAGATTAAGTGCAGAATGGAAAAAGGTGAGAGCAAATGACATAAGGGAAGTGGGGGAGGGATGGAATGTATTTAAGGAAGCCGTGATGGATTGTGCAAAAGATGCTTATGGCATGAGTAAGGTGGGATATGGGCTGATTAGAAAGGGTAGTGAGTGGTGGAATGAAGAAGTAAGAATGTTAGTGAAAGAGAAGAGAGAGGCGTGTTGACGATTTTTGCAGGGAAGTAGTGCAAATGAGTGGGAGATGTATAAAAGAAAGCGGCAGGAGGTCAAGAGAAAGGTGCAAGAGGTGAAAAAGAGGGCAAATGAGAGTTGGGGTGTGAGTATCATTAAATTCTAAGGAGAATAAAAGATGTTTTGGAAGGAGGTAAATAAAGTGCGTAAGACAAGGGAACAGATGGGAACTTCAGTGAAGGGGGCTAGTGGGGAGGTGATAACAAGTAGTGGTGAAGTGAGAAGGAGATGGAGTGAGTATTTTGAAGGTTTGTTGAATGTGTTAGATGATAGAGTGGCAGGTTTAGAGTGTTTTGGTTGAGGTGGTGTGCGAAGTGAGAGGGTAGTGAAAGAGGTAGTGAAAGATTTGCAGAAGAGGAAAGCCGGCAAGGCGGCGGGTTTAGATGATATTGTAGTGGAATTTATTAAAAAAGGGGGTGACTGTTGTTGATTGGTTAAGGATATTCAATGTATTTATGGTTCATGGTGAGGTGCCTGAGGATTGGCAAAATGCATGCATAGTGCCATTGTACAAAGACAAAGGGGATAAAGGTGAATGTTCAAATTACAAAGGTATACTTTTGTTGAGTATTCCTGGGAAATTACATGGGAGGGTATTGATTGAGAGGGTAAAGGCATGTATAGAGCATCAGATTAGGGAAGAGCAGTGTGGTTTCAGAAATGGTAGAGGATGTGTGGATCAGGTGTTTGCTTTGAAGAATGTGTGCGAGAAAAACAGATGGATCTGGAGAAGGCATATGATGGGGTTGATAAAGATGCTTCCTGGAAGGTATTAAGAGTATATGGTGTGGGAGGTAAGTTGCTGGAAGCAGTGAAAAGTTTTTACCAAGGAAGTGGGGCATGTGTACAAGTAGGAAGAGAGGAGAGTGATTGGTTCCCAGTGAATGTCAGTTTGTGGCAGGGGTGCATGATGTCTCTATGGTTGTTTAATTTGTTTATGGATGGGGTTGTTAGGGAGGTGAATGCAGGAGTTTTGGAGAGATGGGCAAGTATGCAGTCTGTTGTGGATGAGAGGGCTTTTTGAAGTGAGTCAGTTGTTGTTCGCTGATGATACAGCGCTGGTGAGTGATTTGGGTGAGAAACTGCGTAAGTTTATGGCTGAGTTTGGTAAAGTGTGTGAAAGAAGAAAGCTGAGAGTAAATGTGAATAAGAGCAAGGTTATTAAGTTCAGTAGGGTTGAGGGACAAGTAAATTGGGAGTTAAGTCTGAATGGAGAAGAACTGGAGGAAGTGAAGTGTTTTAGATATATGGGAGTGGATTTAGCAGCAGGTGGAACCATGGAAGCGGAAGTGTGTCACAGGGTGGGGGAGGGGACGTAGGTTCTGGGAGTGTTGAAAAATGTGTGGAAGGCGAGAATGTTATCGCGGAGAGGAAAAATGGGTATGTTTGAAGGAATAGTATATGGGTGGGTTTGGCCATTCTTTCATCTGTTTTCTTGCGCTTCCTTGCTAACGCGGGAGACGGTGATGAAGTATAATAAAAAGAATAGCTTCAGTGAAATGTAAAATGAAGATTATTAGATTTAAAATATTCTTTACAGTGACCACTCAGATATGATGGGATTGGGCTTCCAAACCCTTTGATGAATTGATTTTGAAATGTGTGGAATATTAAAATGCCAAATGGTTTTGTAAAGTTGCGTATTCCATGAAATGTGTCACTCGCATACCCATCCTCGCTCGATAAGAAGTACTGAGTTAGGTCAAATCAGTGCTCAGGTCAACTACTTCTGCTGAAATTTATCTTTGCACAGGGTCTTCTGGAAGCAGAGCACAGAGAAATTTTACATTTGCATTTAATAGGCCTCCTGAAAATTTCCAGAGAATGCTGCCTTAGTCATCTTAACAAGAATTTGCTTTGAGAACTGAAGCAGGACATATAGTGTGTAGTGGTATAGAACTGCTATTTCTAAAGGTCATTTTAGGAGAACTTAATGAAAGTGAATCTGCCATATACACTGATGAGAGTATTACAAGGGAAGGGAGGAAAACTCTGGCCATTTCTGTTGAATTATGGATAGAAACAATTTTTTTTTTTTTGTGTGTGTGTGTGTGTGTGTCTGTGCCCCAAAGGAAGCATATTTTTTGTTTGTTTGTGTATGTAAGAAACATAGTGGGATAAAGAAATTAAAAAGCTTGTGACTGATGATTTTGCCATCTGTTCCCATCATACTGACTGTTTAGTTACATTTCTATGTGATCCAGTTGCTACAAAGTCAAAGCTAGTTCCTGATACTAGCTGTGTTTTCGTATCATACGTAACAAATGACTGGAAGATCCAGTGGCTAATACATCGATTTTCAGATTGTGCTGATGTATAGTGGAGTGACCAGGATGTTAATTTAAAGGGTTCCATGTATTGTTTGTGCTGGGTTCATTTCTTGTAGGAATAGATTTAATATTCATGGTGGTAATGTACAAGACTTGGTATTGGATATTTTTATACTATTCGCCATTTCCCGCGTTAGCAAGGTAGCGTTAAGAACAGAGGACTGGACCTTTGAGGGAACATCCTCACCTGGCCCCCTTCTCTGTTCCTTCTTTTGGAAAATTGAAAAAAAAACAGAGGGGAGGATTTCCAGCCCCCCGCTCCCTTCCCTTTTAGTCGCCTTCTACGACACGCAGGTAATACATGGGAAGTATTCTTTCTCCCCTATCCCCAGGGAAAATATATATATATATATTATTTTTTTTTTTTTTATTATACTTTGTCGCTGTCTCCCGCGTTTGCGAGGTAGCGCAAGGAAACAGACGAAATAAATGGCCCAACCCCCCCCCCCCCCCCCCCCCCCCATACACATGTATATACATACGTCCACACACGCAAATATACATACCTACACAACTTTCCATGGTTTACCCCAGACGCTTCACATGCCTTGATTCAATCCACTGACAGCACGTCAACCCCGGTATACCACATCGCTCCAATTCACTCTATTCCTTGCCCTCCTTTCACCCTCCTGCATGTTCAGGCCCCGATCACACAAAATCTTTTTCACTCCATCTTTCCACCTCCAATTTGGTCTCCCTCTTCTCCTCGTTCCCTCCACCTCCGACACATATATCCTCTTGGTCAATCTTTCCTCACTCATTCTCTCCATGTGCCCAAACCACTTCAAAACACCCTCTTCTGCTCTCTCAACCACGCTCTTTTTATTTCCACACATCTCTCTTACCCTTACGTTACTCACTCGATCAAACCACCTCACACCACACATTGTCCTCAAACATCTCATTTCCAGCACATCCATCCTCCTGCGCACAACTCTATCCATAGCCGACGCCTCGCAACCATACAACATTGTTGGAACCACTATTCCTTCAAACATACCCATTTTCGCTCTCCGAGATAATGTTCTCGACTTCCACACATTCTTCAAGGCCCCCAGAATTTTCGCCCCCTCCCCCACCCTATGATCCACTTCCACTTCCATGGTTCCATCCGCTGCCAGATCCACTCCCAGATATCTAAAACACTTCACTTCCTCCAGTTTTTCTCCATTCAAACTCACCTCCCAATTGACTTGACCCTCAACCCTACTGTACCTAATAACCTTGCTCTTATTCACATTTACTCTTAACTTTCTTCTTCCACACACTTTACCAAACTCAGTCACCAGCTTCTGCAGTTTCTCACATGAATCAGCCACCAGCGCTGTATCATCAGCGAACAACAACTGACTCACTTCCCAAGCTCTCTCATCCCCAACAGACTTCATACTTGCCCCTCTTTCCAAAACTCTTGCATTTACCTCCCTAACAACCCCATCCATAAACAAATTAAACAACCATGGAGACATCACACACCCCTGCCGCAAACCTACATTCACTGAGAACCAATCACTTTCCTCTCTTCCTACACGTACACATGCCTTACATCCTCGATAAAAACTTTTCACTGCTTCTAACAACTTTCCTCCCACACCATATATTCTTAATACCTTCCACAGAGCATCTCTATCAACTCTATCATATGCCTTCTCCAGATCCATAAATGCTACATACAAATCCATTTGCTTTTCTAAGTATTTCTCACATACATTCTTCAAAGCAAACACCTGATCCACACATCCTCTACCACTTCTGAAACCACACTGCTCTTCCCCAATCTGATGCTCTGTACATGCCTTCACCCTCTCAATCAATACCCTCCCATATAATTTACCAGGAATACTCAACAAACTTATACCTCTGTAATTTGAGCACTCACTCTTATCCCCTTTGCCTTTGTACAATGGCACTATGCACGCATTCCGCCAATCCTCAGGCACCTCACCATGAGTCATACATACATTAAATAACCTTACCAACCAGTCAACAATACAGTCACCCCCTTTTTTAATAAATTCCACTGCAATACCATCCAAACATATATATATATATATATATATATATATATATATATATATATATATATATATATATATATATATATATATATTTATTATTATTTTTTTATTATACTTTGTCGCTGTCTCCGGCGTTTGCGAGGTATATATATATATTTTTCTTTCTTTTAAACTATTTGCCATTTCCCGCGTTAGCGAGGTAGCGTTAAGAACAGAGGACCGGGCCTTTTTTGGAATATCCTCACCTGGCCCCCTCTGTTCCTTCTTTAGGAAAATTAAAAAAAAAAAACGAGAGGGGAGGATTTCCAGCCCCCCGCTTCCTCCCCTTTTAGTCGCCTTCTACGACACGCATGGAATACGTGGGAAGTATTCTTTCTCCCCTATCCCCAGGGATAATATATATATATATATATATATATATATATATATATATATATATATATATATATATATATATCCCTGGGGATAGGGGAGAAAGAATACTTCCCACGTATTCCCTGCGTGTCGTAGAAGGCGACTAAAAGGGGAGGGAGCGGGGGGCTGGAAATCCTCCCCTCTCGTTTTTTTTTTTTTTTTTTTTATTTTTTCCAAAAGAAGGAACAGAGAATTCGGCCAGGTGAGGGTATTCCCTCAAAGGCCCAGTCCTCTGTTCTTAACGCTACCTCGCTAATGCGGGAAATGGCGAATAGTTTGAAAGAAAGAAAGATATATATATATATATATATATATATATATATATATATATATATATATATATATATATATATATATATATATGTGTGTGTGTGTGTGTGTGTGTGTGTGTGTCGGAGGTGGAGGGAACGAAGAGAAGTGGGAGACCAAATTGGAGGTGGAAAGATGGAGTGAAAAAGATTTTGTGTGATCGGGGCCTGAACATGCAGGAGGGTGAAAGGAGGGCAAGGGATAGAGTGAATTGGATCGATGTGGTGTACCGGGGTTGACGTGCTGTCAGTGGATTGAATCAGGGCATGTGAAGCGTCAGGGGCAAACCATGGAAAGTTGTGTGGGGCCTGGATGTGGAAAGGGAGCTGTGGTTTCGGGCATTATTGCATGACAGCTAGAGACTGAGTGTGAACGAATGTGGCCTTTGTTGTCTTTTCCTAGTGCTACCTCGCACACATGAGGGGGGCGGGGGATGGTATTCCATGCGTAGCGAGGTGGCGATGGGAATGAATAAAGGCAGACAGTGTGAATTGTGTGCATGGGTATATATGTATGTGTCTGTGTGTGTATATATATGTGTATATGTGTACATTGAGATGTATAGGTGTGTATATTTGCGTGTGTTGACGTGTATGTATATACATTGTGTATGGGGGTGGGTTGGGCCATTTCTTTCGTCTGTTTCCTTGCGCTACCTCGCAAACGCGGGAGACAGCGAGAAAGCAAAATAATAAATATAAAATATATATATATATATATATATATATATATATATATATATATATATATATATATATACATGATGTGGTATACCGGGGTTGACGTGCTGTCAGTGGATTGAATCAAGGCATGTGAAGCGTCTGGGGTAAACCATGGAAAGCTGTGTAGGTATGTATATTTGCGTGTGTGGACGTATGTATATACATGTGTATGGGCGGGGTTGGGCCATTTCTTTCGTCTGTTTCCTTGCGCTACCTCGCAAACGCGGGAGACAGCGACAAAGTATAAAAAAAAAAAAAAAAAAAAATATATATATATATATATATATATATATATATATATATATATATATATATATATATATATATATATTCCCTAAATACATCCCATTCCTTCCCCACTCCCCTTACTTCCATTGTTCTCACCTTTTTCCATTCTGTACTCAGTCTCTCCTGGTACTTCCTCACACAAGTCTCCTTCCCAAGCTCACTTACTCTCACCACCCTCTTCACCCCAACATTCACTCTTCTTTTCTGAAAACCCATACAAATCTTCACCTTAGCCTCCACAAGATAATGATCAGACATCCCTCCAGTTGCACCTCTCAGCACATTAACATCCAAAAGTCTCTCTTTCGCGCGCCTGTCAATTAACACGTAATCCAATAACGCTTTCTGGCCATCTCCCCTACTTACATAAGTATACTTATGTATATCTCGCTTTTTAAACCAGGTATTCCCAATCATCAGTCCTTTTTCAGCACATAAATCTACAAGCTCTTCACCATTTCCATTTACAACACTGAACACCCCATGTATACCAATTATTCCCTCAACTGCCACATTACTCACCTTTGCATTCAAATCACCCTACATTATAACCCGGTGTCGTGCATCAAAACCACTAACACACTCATTCAGCTGCTCCCAAAACACTTGCCTCTCATGATCTTTCTTCTCATGCCCAGGTGCATATGCACCAATAATCACCCATCTCTCTCCATCAACTTTCAGTTTTACCCATATCAATCGAGAATTTACTTTCTTACATTCTATCACATACTTCCACAACTCCTGTTTCAGGAGTACTGCTACTCCTTCCCTTGCTCTTGTCCTCTCACTAACCCCTGACTTTACTCCCAAGACATTCCCAAACCACTCTTCCCCTTTACCCTTGAGCTTCGTTTCACTCAGAGCCAAAACATCCAGGTTCCTTTCCTCAAACATACTACCTATCTCTCCTTTTTTCACATCTTGGTTACATCCACACACATTTAGGCACCCCAATCTGAGCCTTCGAGGAGGATGAGCACTCCCCGCGTGACTCCTTCTTCTGTTTCCCATTTTAGAAAGTTAAAAAAAAATACAAGGAGGGGAGGATTTCTGGCCACCCGCTCCCGTCCCCTCTAGTCGCTTTCTACGACACGCGAGGAATGCGTGGGAAGTATTCTTTCACCCCTATCCCCAGGGATAATATACATATATATATACACATACACACACACACGCACATATACACACACACACACATACATATATATACATGTGAAAAATGTAAGAAACAATTTAGAAAACTGAAACTTCTAGCTTGAAATGAAATGAAAAAATGAATGTCACGTAATGGTTCAACCTCTGGCTATGGAAAGGAAAGTGATGGATTGCGCAAAAGATGCTTGTGGCATGAGAAGAGTGGGAGGTGGGTTGATTAGAAAGGGTAGTGAGTGGTGGGATGAAGAAGTAAGAGTATTAGTGAAAGAGAAGAGAGAGGCATTTGGACGATTTTTGCAGGGAAAAAATGATATTGAGTGGAAGACGTATAAAAGAAAGAGACAGGAGGTCAAGAGAAAGGTGCAAGAGGTGAAAAAAAGGGCAAATGAGAGTTGGGGTGAGAGAGTATCATTAAATTTTAGGGAGAATAAAAAGAGGTTCTGGAAGGAGGTAAATAAAGTGCGTAAGACAAGGGAGCAAATGGGAACTTCAGTGAAGGGCGCAAATGGGGAGGTGATAACAAGTAGTGGTGATGTGAGAAGGAGATGGAGTGAGTATTTTGAAGGTTTTTTGAATGTGTTTGATGATAGAGTGGCAGATATAGGGTGTTTTGGTCGAGGTGGTGTGCAAAGTGCGAGGGTTAGGGAAAATGAGTTGGTAAACAGAGAAGAGGTAGTAAAAGCTTTGCGGAAGATGAAAGCCGGCAAGGCAGCAGGTTTGGATGGTATTGCAGTGGAATTTATTAAAAAAGGGGTGACTGTATTGTTGACTGGTTGGTAAGGTTATTTAATGTATGTATGACTCATGGTGAGGTGCCTGAGGATTGGCGGAATGCGTGCATAGTGCCATTGTACAAAGGCAAAGGGGATAAGAGTGAGTGCTCAAATTACAGAGGTATAAGTTTGTTGAGTATTCCTGGCAAATTATATGGGAGGGTATTGATTGAGAGGGTGAAGGCATGTACAGAGCATAAGATTGGGGAAGAGCAGTGTGGTTTCAGAAGTGGTAGAGGATGTGTGGATCAGGTGTTTGCTTTGAAGAATGTTTGTGAGAAATACTTAGAAAAGCAAATGGATTTGTATGTAGCATTTATGGATCTGGAGAAGGCATATGATAGAGTTGATAGAGATGCTCTGTGGAAGGTATTAAGAATATATGGTGTGGGAGGCAAGTTGTTAGAAGCAGTGAAAAGTTTTTATCGAGGATGTAAGGCATGTGTACGTGTAGGAAGAGAGGAAAGTGATTGGTTCTCAGTGAATGTAGGTTTGCGGCAGGGGTGTGTGATGTCTCCATGGTTGTTTAATTTGTTTATGGATGGGGTTGTTAGGGAGGTGAATGCAAGAGTTTTGGAATGAGGGGCAAGTATGAAGTCTGTTGGGGATGAGAGAGCTTGGGAAGTGAGTCAGTTGTTGTTCGCTGATGATACAGCGCTGGTGGCTGATTCATGTGAGAAACTGCAGAAGCTGGTGACTGAGTTTGGTAAAGTGTGTGAAAGAAGAAAGTTAAGAGTAAATGTGAATAAGAGCAAGGTTATTAGGTACAGTAGGGTTGAGGGTCAATTCAATTGGGAGGTGAGTTTGAATGGAGAAAAACTGGAGGAAGTGAAGTGTTTTAGATATCTGGGAGTGGATCTGGCAGCGGATGGAACCATGGAAGCGGAAGTGGATCATAGGGTGGGGGAGGGGGCGAAAATTCTGGGAGCCTTGAAGAATGTGTGGAAGTCGATAACATTATCTCGGAAAGCAAAAATAGGTATGTTTGAAGGAATAGTGGTTCCAACAATGTTGTATGGTTGCGAGGCGTGGACTATGGATAGAGTTGTGCGCAGGAGGATGGATGTGCTGGAAATGAGATGTTTGAGGACAATGTGTGGTGTGAGGTGGTTTGATCGAGTAAGTAACGTAAGGGTAAGAGAGATGTGTGGAAATAAAAAGAGCGTGGTTGAGAGAGCAGAAGAGGGTGTTTTGAAATGGTTTGGTCACATGGAGAGAATAAGTGAGGAAAGATTGACCAAGAGGATATATGTGTCGGAGGTGGAGGGAACGAGGAGAAGAGGGAGACCAAATTGGAGGTGGAAAGATGGAGTGAAAAAGATTTTGTGTGATCGGGGCCTGAACATGCAGGAGGGTGAAAGGAGGGCAAAGAATAGAGTGAATTGGAGCGAGGTGGTATACCGGGTTGATGTGCTGTCAGTGGATTGAATCAAGGCATGTGTATGGGGGTGGGTTGGGCCATTTCTTTCGTCTGTTTCCTTGCGCTACCTCGCAAACGCGGGGACAGCGACAAAGCAAAAAAAAAAAAGAAAAAAAAAAAAAAATATATATATATATATATATATATATATATATATATATATATATATATATATATATATATATATATATATATATATATAAACTTACCTCCCAATTGACTTGACCCTCAACCCTACTGTGCCTAATAACCTTGCTTTATACACATTTACTCTCAACTTTCTTCTTTCACATACTTTGCCAAACTCAGTTACCAGCTTCTGCAGTTTCTCACATGAATCAGCCATCAGCACTGTATCATCAGCAAACAACAACTGACTCACTTCCCAAGCTCTCTCATCCACAACAGACTGTATACTTGCCCCTCTTTCCAAAACTCTTGCATTTACCTCCCTAACAACCCCATCAATAAACAAATTAAACAACCATGGAGACATCACACACCCCTGCCACAAACGTACATTCACTGAGAACCAATCACTTTCCTCTCTTCCTACACATACACATGCCTTACATCCTCGATAAAAACTTTTCACTGCTTCTAACAACCTGCCTCCCACACCATTTATTCTTAATACCTCCCACAGAGCATCTCTATCAACTCTTATCATATGCCTTCTCCAGATCCATAAATGCTACATACAAATCCATTTGTTTCTCTAAGTATTTCTCACATACATTCTTCATCGCAAACACCTGATCCACACATCCTCTATCATTTCTGAAACCACACTGCTCTTCCCCAATCTGATGCTCTGTACATGCCTTAACCCTCTCAATCAGTGCCCTCCCATATGATTTACCAGGAATACTCAACAAACTTATACCTCTGTAATTTTAGCTCTCACTCTTATCCCCTTTGCCTTTGTACAATGGCACTATGCAAGCATTCTGCCAATCCTCAGGCACCTCACCATGAATCATACATACATTAAATAACCTTACCAACCAGTCAACAATTCAGTCACCCCCTTTTTTTTTTTATAAATTCCTTTGCAATACTATCCAAACCCGCTGCCTTGCCAGCTTTCATCTTCCGCAAAGCTTTTACTACCTCTGCTCTTTTACTACCTCTCGACCAAATACCCTATATCTGCCACACTATCATCAAACACATTCAACAAACCTTCAAAATACTCACTCCATCTCCTTCTCACATCACCACTACTTGTTATCACCTCCCCATTAGCCCCCTTCACTGAAGTTCCCATTTGTTCCCTTGTCTTACGCACTTTATTTACCTCCTTCCAAAACATCTTTTTATTCTCCCTAAAATTTAATGATACTTTCTCACCCCAACTCCTATTTGCCCTCTTTTTCATCTCTTGCACCTTTCTCTTGACCTCCTGCCTCTTTCTTTTATACATCTCCCACTCATTTGCATTATTTCCCTGCAAAAATCGTCCAAATACCTCTCTCTTCTCCCTCACCAATAATATTACTTCTTCATCCCACCACTCACTACCCTTTCTAATCAGCCCACCTCCCACGCTTCTCATGCCACAAGCATCTTTTGCGCAAGCCATCACTGCTTCCCTAAATACATCCCATTCCTCCCCCACTCCCCTTATTTCCTTTGTCCTCACCTTTTTCCATTCTGTACTCCTGGTACTTCCTCACACAAGTCTCCTTCCCAACCTCACTTACTCTCACCACTCTCTTCACCCCAACATTCTCTCTTCCTTTCTGAAAACCTCTACAAATCTTCACCTTCGCCTCAACAAGATAATGATCAGACATCCCTCCAGTTGCACCTCTCAGTACATTAACATCCAAAAGTCTCTCTTTCGTGCGCCTATCAATTAACACGTAATCTAATAACGCTCTCTGCCTATCTCTCCTACTTACATAAGTATACTTATGTATATCTCTCTTTTTAAACCAGGTATTCCCAATCACCAGTCCTTTTTCAGCACAGAAATATACAAGCTCTTCACCATTTCCATTTATAACACTGAACACACCATGTACACCACTTATTCCCTCAACTGCCACATTACTCACCTTTGCATTCAAATCACCCTTCACTATAACCCGGTCTTGTGCATCAAAACCTCTAACACAGTCATTCAGCTGCTCCCAAACACTTGCCTCTCATGATCTTTCTTCTCATGCCCGGGTGCATATGCACCAATAATCACCCATCTCTCTCCATCAACTTTCAGCTTTACCCATATTAATCTAGAGTTTACTTTCTTACACTCTATCACATACTCCCACCACTCCTGTTTCAGGAGTAGTGCTGCTCCTTCCCTTGCTCTTGTCCTCTCACTAACCCCTGACTTTACTCCCAAGACATTCTCAAACCACTCTTCCCCTTTACCCTTGAGCTTCGTTTCACTCAGAGCCAAAACATCCAGGTTCCTCTCCTCAACCATACTACCTATCTCTCCTTTTTTCTCATCTTGGTTACATCCACACACATTTAGACACCCCAATCTGAGCCTTCGAGGAGGTTGAGCACTCCCCGTGACTCCTGTTTCCCATTTTAGAAAGTATACTTATGTAAGTAGGAGAGATGGCCAGAGAGCGTTATTGGATTACGTGTTAATTGACAGGCGCGCGAAAGAGAGACTTTTGGATGTTAATGTGCTGAGAGGTGCAACTGGAGGGATGTCTGATCATTATCTTGTGGAGGCTAAGGTGAAGATTTGTATGGGTTTTCAGAAAAGAAGAGTGAATGTTGGGGTGAAGAGGGTGGTGAGAGTAAGTGAGCTTGGGAAGGAGACTTGTGTGAGGAAGTACCAGGAGAGACTGAGTACAGAATGGAAAAAGGTGAGAACAATGGAAGTAAGGGGAGTGGGGGAGGAACGGGATGTATTTAGGGAATCAGTGATGTATTGCGCAAAAGATGCTTGTGGCATGAGAAGAGTGGGAGGTGGGTTGATTAGAAAGGGTAGTGAGTGGTGGGATGAAGAAGTAAGATTATTAGTGAAAGAGAAGAGAGAGGCATTTGGACGATTTTTGCATGGAAAAACTGCAATTGAGTGGGAGATGTATAAAAGAAAGAGACAAGAGGTCAAGAGAAAGGTGCAAGTGGTGAAAAAGAGGGCAAATGAGAGTTGGGGTGAGAGATTATCATTAAATTTTAGGGAGAATAAAAAGATGTTCTGGAAGGAGGTAAATAAAGTGCGTAAGACAAGGGAGCACATGGGGACTTCAGTGAAGGGCGCAAATGGGGAGGTGATAACAAGTAGTGGGGATGTGAGAAGGAGATGGAGTGAGTATTTTGAAGGTTTGTTGAATGTGTTTGATGATAAAGTGGCAGATATAGGGTGTTTTGGTCGAGGTGGTGTGCAAAGTGAGAGGGTTAGGGAAAATGATTTGGTAAACAGAGAAGAGGTAGTAAAAGCTTTGCGGAAGATGAAAGCCGGCAAGGCAGCAGGTTTGGATGGTATTGCAGTGGAATTTGTTTAAAAAGGGGGTGACT